>NW_021848428.1:307645-323591 GCF_003651465.1 Formica exsecta | reverse complement strand
TATAAATTTTTGAATTATTAATTATAAATCTGTTACAAAAAGTAAAAAAAGTAAAATATATCGAAAAAACGAAAGGACAGAAAATTAGATTGCATTTAAATTGTTTAGTATTATCGTATAGAATTGAGTCTTGGTGCTTAAATTTTTGAATTATTAATTATAAATCTGTTACGAATAAAAAAAAAAGTAAAATATATCGAAAAAACGAAAGGACAGAAAATTAGATTGCATTTAAATTGTTTAGTATTATCGTATAGAATTGATGAACGCGAGTCTTGGTGCATTCGCTTCTCGAGGAAATAATTAACGGCATTCTTCGCGGTTTGGCGTCGCATTTTAATGACGGCAATTATCGATATGCGAGAACTTGTTTCTCGGAACGTCGTACAGCATAATTGTATATCGCTGGATGAATCTTGGATAAAATGCTGCGCACGATTAGACTAGCATAGGTCGAAATATTCTAAATTCGCGCAAGAATATCTCATTTTTTTCATCAATAAAATCCTTCGTTCTCTAAATACTCCATTCTAAATTGTTGCGAAATAATAATTATATGACTATCGCTTTGAGTCATCTATCTATACCTAAGAGATGGAAGGATTGCATCTCGCACCTCTGGATGTCAATGTCATTTTTGCGTCACGAGAGTGAGCGATGATGAGGATGCTGAACTGTCAATCCGAAACGTGTACGCGTGCGTGTACGCGTTCGTTCGCGATCGGCAGGATCGCTTTGCCGTACCTGCCGATGCGCTCACCATTGGCTTGGCAGAAACGATCGAGAAGTAGGTCAACCGCTCGAATGTCTTGTTGTCCGCCGCGTTGCGTCTCAACGGAGAGCCGCTTTCTCTTCTCTCGCGTACTACGATTCTTCCGTTGGAATTCTAACGTTACGCGCCTCGCTTCTTTCTCTCTTTCTCTCTTCCCTCTTTCCACGCTCTTTTCGCGCTCGTCCCCGCGCCAGCTTTTTATTTTTAATCGTCCGCGTGATCCTGATGGTAATTGAACAAACTTTGATACGCTTTGGACGTGAAACGCACACAGCTTTGATTAATTCAAGTAGAGCATTAATGATTATGCTGTTTAAGGTGCACGGAGCACCAAAGTCACGGCTAATTAGACTAATTATAATGCCGCAACAACGCCGTTTATGTTCAAGTGCGGGAGCATGTTGCACGCGCAGTTGGAGATTTGGAAGGCCGCTGTCGAGGAGTCACCGCGGAACACTCTGGCTGTTTCCTGGACTCCCGCGGGGGTGGTCCAGTCCCCGAGCAGTACCGTGACATCACCGACTATCGGAAATACAACGACAACGACGGGCAGCCTCAAGGAATCCCCCGGCTCCGTAGACTTCTCAGATGGTACGTTTTTTCCTTCTCTTTTGGCTCGATTCTTACATCATTCGACAGATATTCATCGAACGGTAAACAACGAAAAAAGACGACTCGCCTCATTTTTTCGCATTTCTCGCACGTATCGAACGTGTCTTGATGGTTTTGATGCCAAATACGATATGAAAAAAAAAAAAAGTAATTTTCGTCCTTCATCCCTCGCGTTTGTGTATTCTTTGTGTGCAGACGAGGACGAGGATTGCGCTTCCGGTCAGGGCGCGGGCGGAAGCGGCACGAGTGGCGGCGGCAAGATGCGAAACGGTGGCAGCCACATTCACTTGTGGCAGTTCCTGAAGGAACTGCTGCAGAGCCCGGGCGTCCACGGTTCCTGCATACGTTGGCTGGATCGCGGCAAGGGGGTCTTCAAGATCGAGGACTCGGTGCGGGTGGCGCGGCTCTGGGGCAAGCGCAAGAACCGGCCCGCCATGAACTACGACAAGCTCAGCCGCAGTATCCGGCAGTACTACAAGAAGGGCATCATGAAGAAGACGGAGCGTAGCCAGAGACTGGTGTACCAGTTTTGCCATCCCTACTGTCTGTGAGGAGTTTTCTTCCGGCTCTTCCTTCTCCTCCCTAAGAGCCCCCTTTGACGCCCCCCCCCTTCTTCGCGCGCGCGCAAACCTGCGATTCTTCGGAGCGAATGACTTCAGGACGAGCCCCGCACGAGGAGATCGAAAGGTAAAAAACTTTGAGACGACGATCTGCCGTGTTCGATGTTATCCCGCGACGATAACGCCGTGGCCACGGCCGGGTCCGCTTAGTACGCCCGTTTTGGGCGACCACTTTCGCCTTACGTTTATTCCTCTCCCTTCTTCTTCTTCTTCTCTTTTCTTTCTTTCTTTCTTTCTTTCTGTTTCTTGCGTTGTGTTTTCGAGTTTTTTTTCTCTTCTTTCAATAATGATATGTATATGCATGCGATTTCTCTTTTTCTCTCTCTCTTTCTCTCTACCGAATCGCTCCTGCGCTTCGACGAAGTCTTCTCATCGCGAAGCGACGATGCGAGTGGGTAGAGATTCGCCAGAGAAAAGGGTAGAAATGACTCTTTTCTCTTTATTCTCACGATCGCTTGTCGGCACCAGTTGTCGGGTGTCCTCGAGCTGTCCGAGCAATACGCACGATATATATATATATATATATATATATATATATTCGACGAGATACTCTGAGCGTGCGGAACTATTCGCTGCTGCTCGTGGTATCTATTCTCTCGACGGAAGCAACGAAACAGAAATGGAACATTCTATTTTTTATACCAAACATTTTTTCCAATCGCTATAATCACCGTCCTTCCGTGCTCACGTCGCGAAAGAGATGTAAGTACAAATAGAGGTCTATCGAAAACGTGTCAAAACGTCGTTGAAATGTGACTGTTAGCCGCCTGATAACGTCGTTTTAATCAACATTTTTGCAATTTTATAATCTCTGGCACGCGTAAAGTTCGGGAAAATATTTTTATCTCTTGAGGAGGTGTTTATTAAGTCGTCGAGAGCGTGCCTTAGATATGTGCCGTGGGCATCGCGACGTAGGACGGAAAATCTCGCTCGATCAAGAGGCGCCCGTAGATCATCGATCGAGAGCTTGCCGTTTGAGAGAATAATTAATCGACGATCGTGTTGCGCTCGAGGCGTCCTAGACGCAACGACTGGTGCTGGTGATTTTGGTCCCATATATCTATGATATATTAAATGCTGTATGTTCCATGAACGATTAGGCTTTAAGATGACTTAGCTACGTAAGTGTATTGGGGGCTCACGTGAGCCTCCCTTAGGTTACTCGAAGAGATTTTTTAATTTTTTTTCTTTCCTATTTTTCTCTCTCGTTTGCGTGTCATTACGACATCGAAATCGCGTCCATCTCTTGTGCTTATAGTTTGTACGAACCTTTCTCGCGCATTGTATTTTATACAGCTTTCCTTGACGCTCATTATTCTCGTTTAGCGCAAGTTTGTCACTCTCGAGATGAAAAAATCTTATTACATGTTTCTCCATTTCTATCGCACATATTGTCTGAATAATATCCGTTCGCGTAATTCATATAATTCATATTTGTTTTTCTGTTACTTTCCTTAAGAAAGCATTATCTTTGTATATTTGAACAAATCCGAAAGAAAATATTTTAGCAAGCTCGTTATTATTATTGCGATTTCGAATACGTTATTTTAATGGATACAAGATACAATTAACACGATTAATTTCACGCATTTTTCAACGTAGTTAAGTATAGCATTCATACTAACGTGTTCACATTCGCTCACCGATCGGTTGTACATATGGATGTTTGCGGCATAATCATTTTATTCGTTTTATCTATTTATATTATTTTATCCGATATATTTATATATTTTAAGATATAAAACAATCTTACTAGAAAGTGCGCTCTTTAGCGCTTTGACATGCCGTTGATGTCAATTCTGTGACTGATATCAATTTCATCTTGTCAGTTTTCTTGTGTAGATCGTGAATTTAATATCACGGGAATTATTACGCGGCCTTTCCTCGACCGTGCAAAGATGCAATTGATGAACAGTGCAATTACATCTGTGCATTCATTACCGTCGGACTTGAATCATTCTGAGTCCACTATGATGTCATTATTCAGAATTGTGACGAGTAGAAGAAAAATAGGCTCCTTAAAAAGAATGAAATTTAAATGATTTATACTTTTTTTATAAAATATCGGTATTGCCAAGTTTCATCCCATCATTGCAGTTAATTATTGTTTATTTTTTTGATGCTCTTAATGGCAAGGCTGCTAATTTTTTTCGCGATAATGTCGCGAATTGACATTCATCGCGTAACGAGCGATGATTCTTTACTGATGGCGTTTGGACTGCTGAAAGATTCGAGTCAACTGTTTCGAATACAGAAACTGATGCCAAAGAACATATGGCGAATGTCAGGTAGTTCTATCGAGGAAATGGATTTGCTCGCGTAATTAGATCGTAAAGCGCGCTTCCACGGCTGTTAGATTTCTACGACACGTTATTTTTTTTATGCGGCCTAGTATGGAACGCTCGTCAAATTGGAAGTAGACCGAGGCGGGACCTCGAAACTCGACTGTAATAAACTGTGTGTGAAATTGAAAAAAATATTTTAAATGTTAATTGATGTTTATGAATTACCTCATATTTCTTTCAATTTTTCGAAAGTCGCGAGAAAATGTAACAGTCTGACGTTAATATTTCGTTTACTTCGACGAGAATCTTTATACAAATTCTTTCTATTACTTTATATAAAACTATTAACATAAACAATATAAGAAAAAATATTTTATTCTCTTAATGAAACAACACGAATCCTAAAGTCGCTAAAAATTTACATTTATATATCGAGAGTCATCAGTCCGTTTCGTACCAGGCTCTACCGCATATATATTTTATATTTTATAAGTTTAACGGTAGTTGATTCTTCAATTCTGCGATAAAACCCGAAGGCGGGGAAGATTTATCCCCCGAAGATTAATCCCGTTGTAGCTACAATAATAGAAACAGGAATGAAATTGAAGAGCGCGGTTACTTTTGCACAGTTAGGTAAAGAAGCGGAAAATAATAAAATCGGGTGAAATAACAACGCAAATAATACCGAATAGATCCCAATTGCGCACAATATGGTATCGCAAAGCGCGGCTCTTGTGTATATTTGTGTAATCAACTATTATTTATTAAATTAATAACTCTTAAGGTAAAGTCGTATAAAATAAGAAAATTGATAAGAAGAACCAATTTTTTTTGGTTAATATATATGGAAACGAAAATTGTCTGTCCATTATAAAGGGCAATAAGGCGAATATTATTTTTGTAAACAATGTTTGTTAAAAGGCATATTTTTTTATATAAAATTCAAAAGATTTTTTAGTAAGATCGTCAAATATTAATATTGAGACATGAACGATTCAAAAAGAAAAAAATTTATTGAATTAAATCAGAAAATTGCAATTATAGCCAAGAAAGTTTTATTTTTCAATTAATTACACAAGTAGATTTTATTTTAGCAGAATCTTAGCTTGAAGTTTCATTATATTACAAACAAGATAATATTTTTGTTAGACAGAAAAAATCATTCTTCTCATTATTTACTTCCATTACCAAATATCTTATAGGAAGGGATAAGTATGTATAAAAAGAACTGTTATTATTACTGATATTGGAATTTATTAGAAATTACCAGTGCAATTAATTTATCTTGCTTGAGAAAAAGATCGGAATGTGGCAAATTGAGAGAAAATTGTGCTTCCATTATCCTAGTGATCTTCGGCAATCAGAATATAATTATAGATTGTTTGTTTAACTAGTAGATGATTATCGATGTGCGCGCATTAAAATGTACATATTCGCGGCTCTAACGAGTAATATTATATATACATATATATACATATATGTTTGTATAATAATCGTAGGTTAAGCGTTACTGGTTTTATATGAGCAGAGATTTAATTAGCATTAAGCGTTGATTTCCTTAACTGCGATCTTACTACAAATAAAGACATTGTTGTATACATATGCATATATTATATATATATTTATATACTCATGTTTTGACTGTTGTAATGAGATTAAGTTGAGTACGGCGTATCGCATGAGATAATAATTGTAGATCAAAGCTCTTCTCAAAACACGTCGGTGTATTGAGATCGTGAGGACAATCTTCTCGAAAATCTTCGCTGAAGATATATATAGATTTAACACGTCGATTATAGAATGCGTGGGCTGAGATGAGCTTTGATGAGAGCAATAATATAATAATAATGATAATGTTAATATTAATATATACGCACACATATATAAATATATATATATTTTCTTACGCCGATATTTTTCATGCTGCCGACATTCGGAGCGAGTTACTAACACGCGAAACAAACAGAAATAAAAAGGAATAAAAATTTCGTACATTTTGCGTGTTTGTTATTTTATTCCCTTTCGTTCAATCTCCTCTCTCTTGGAATTTGCGCTGTATCATCCGGAATCCCCCGGAAACTTTCGTTACGCCAACGCTGAAGTAACGGAACGCATTTTTTGAACATGTCACGAATCGCGCTTAGAAGAAGCGAAAGCGACGAAGTGAAAGTCTTTTGGTTGAATTTCTAATTGTCGCCGATGGCGATTAGATCTGTACCGATCATTATCTCCAAATTTCGCATAGCCATTATTCTTCAGCAAAAGAAAAATTATTCTAATTGAAATACTATATTTACGCTAAGAAGTTGATAAAAAATATTTCTTGTTTTCCACATATACCTAAATATATATAATACTTTAAGATATATCTTAAAATATTATACTCGTAGAAAAGAATGGTTTCTCGATACTTTTGAACGAGATTGATAACGGAATAACTTAGCATCGCGAAGAATTTAACAGGTGAAAATACGGACTAAGATATTAATTTCTTTGGTACATGATATCTTTTTATCCGCGAGCGACTCGCGCGTATGAGACTTTATCGATTACTCGCCGATAGCCACGATGAGGGAGTATTTGCTCTCGAGAGTTCCCCTCGGGGGCAATCCAACCGGGGAACTATGGGCATTCTAATTTCAGAATCGACGTCTTGCGGCGCGAAAGGAAGAAAAGAACCTCGGCGAAGAGGGAAGGCGAGAATCTCGCCGCCATAAAGATTCGTATCGCTCTGGAAACGTCGAGGAAGAGCACGAGGAGGCGGTCTTTCTCTCTCTCTCTCTCTCTCTCTTTTTCTCTCATCGCAACCCTCGGCGCGAATGGGCGTCCCTTTTCGAGATTTACGACAATTTAATCGCGCAATTAATCTAACACCTTGTTGCAACAACACCTCGCGTCGAGCGGCGGCGGGGAAATAAAAATTGCGAGGAGGGAGGAGTGAGCCCAGCTTCGATCTATCGCGGCGGATATCGCTCGGGTCGGTGCGAGGTTTAACCACGGTGTTAAAGGGGATTAACGCGGCGGTAGGGGCTAGGGGCGCAAAGGGCGAGAGAAGCGATAGCCGCGGTCTTATAGCAGCAACCATAAGCGCGGTCGCGGAGAGTTGCGTCTCGTTATAGACGCGATAAATGAGTCTCCGCGATTTTTATTGGACCTTCATTGTTTCGCGATCGCTGGCGAAGAATCCAAGACCGAACGGCATAATTCAAGAGAGAACGCGGGTCTCTTTCGTTTAGATGCGAAAACCTCCGACCAATATCGGCGTCACGATTCCTCCTTTCGTATACGAACGGTATCCTTATCAACGTGCACGATATAACGGCGTATGATTATAAAGATGTATGCGCTGTCAGTAGAGAAAACGCGAATCAAATGAAGATGTTAGTACAAACATGAAGAAAAATTCAATGCATTTAAAATAAAACTTCATTTTATTGCGTTTGTTATAACTAAAATTATATTTTTATGAAAGCTTTATTACAATAAATATATTTGTTTGTATAAATATATTAATTGTATGAAGTAAGTTTTTAAAGAGAAAATTTATGGGGGGGAGGGGGTACCCACAATCTCTCTGACATTAGATCGCACAAAACAATCTTATTTCCAGAAGATTGTGAATTTATATAATTCATACATAATAAAACAAATTATCTGAAAATATTCATCATTTATAAGTTATATAATGCAATTTTTTTTTTTACGTAAGTTTAAATGTAACTCGGCACAATCATCGAGAGAGAGAGAGGGAGGCGTATAAATTTTCCTTAAGATCCTCTCGGCTGTTGTTCTCCGCGACGAGGACACCCCCGCAAACGAGCGCGCGGACGCGTGCGCGTTCACGCTCGCTCTGTCTGTACGACCAAGGACAACAACATTCTCCGCAAAACTAATTGCCAGGTAAATATATACGAACAACGAGCGCCAGTGTGCGCGCGTTTACGGACGACACGGCAGGGACCCCGCGAGGGCCCCCGTTGTCTATACGTTGGAATTTATTGCGCTTGCCTGGCGCAGCGATAGCGGTGCGGGAAAGAAGAGGGGGTCCACACACAGGAGGGGGAGGAGAGAAGGAGCAAGCTCTCGTACGAGAGCGCGTAATTTATGCTCTCATTATGCAACAACCAAGATTCATTACGAGCGACACACGTTGTCTCGCTTCGGAGATCGATCTGCGAAGGACGATCTTGATGAGCGTTATGGTATTAAGGCAACTAAAAAGGGAGAGAGAGAGAGAGAGAGAGAGAGAGAGAGAGTAAGAGAGATTAGGCCTTCTTGGTGCACTTTGGGGATCAAATAACGAGATACTCTGCGCGCGAGATTGCGTATTGATTCGTTGCAATTTTTATTTTAGAAACAAGTCCCGATTTATATCTCGCGTCTGTTCTTCAAGAGGTAAGTCGAGAACGTTTGCAAGTCGAGTCTCTTTTCTCTCCCATGATGTACGATTATTTGATGCGCTTGGTGAACTTTGTAATGTAAGATGTTCATAAATGAGGAGAATAGTAATTTAAGAGTCGATGCGATGCATTCATAAATACAGATTCTCTTATTTTCTTAAATGCGCATAGGTATTCTACTGTTTATACTAAACAGTAATTTATGATGTAAGAGATTTTTTTACGGACGGAGATACATGCCAGATGATGAGGAAAGATGAGATCTACCAAATCGAGCGATCGCGTGCAAAAATCAAAAAGCCGATAATAAATTTCTTTCCGCGTCTCTTAAATCATACAAAGGGAACTCTCTATGTTTCTTTTTTATTTATTGCAATTTAAAAAAAAATGTGTTTTTTTTTATTTTAAAGCCCTCGAGCCTCTTGACCCGCTCCATCGCAACGCACAGGTCGGGAACAAAGGGGGACAGGCTGGCAAAGGGGGCTCGCAAAGGGGATAAAGACACTCCGCCCAGACGCGTCGCGTCTCGGCTCGCGCTTTCCGTTGCATCGCGGAAACTATCGGTCACCGTAGCGGGCCTATAATCTCGGGGGCCCGTAACCGCTCCTCGCGGCCGGCGACAAAAAATCGGCAGAGAATGAAATACGGATTACAGTGGTTGGCCGGGACCGGATAATGGTGGATAATGATGACCTCGGCCGGTGCCTCGGCTACCACCCACCCCCGTCCGCCCCGATCCGTTGGATCACATATTTTCCCCTTTTCTCTTCCCTCCTCCCTTTCCCCGTCACGTTCGTCCATTTATGCGCTTTATCGCGTATCGGGATTTCCATACAAAGTTGCATCCGACGCTAGAGTCGTAACGGCGGGGTCCGCGGCGTGCACTCGCTGCGTTTCTCACGCGCTTCGTTCGTCGTTGCGTCCGAGAGTGCATCGACCTGCATTCAATATTAGAAAGAAGAAAATCGAGGAATTTCTGCACAAATCATCGTGAAAATTTTTCGCGACTTTAAGTTCACTTTTTAGACTTACAATTCGGGGGACTAAATTATAGGTAATTAATTATATTTATAATTGTATACCCCCTGGGGTCTGTGACTTGCAACGGAGATTCAAGACCGAATTATATCCATAATTTTATGTGCTTATCATCCTAATACATGTCTATATCTATATGCTTTATATCTATATGTGTGCATTTTATTATATATTTCTTTAAATATATATTTTATATTATATAATCATAAATAAAAAATCTTGAATTTTGTCATCATATACATCATCTACTTAGAGTTTAATGTATAAAAAATATTTGAAGAATACACAAATATACATACGAAATTCATATTTGAGATTTATATATATTTTAATTTATATGTAATTTATTTTTATATTTGCTTCACAGAAAATGATAAATAATATGCTATCGCGAAACGTCTAAATCTCGATTTATTCAACGTATCAGATTTTAATAATGGAATGATGAAAGGATATTAACGGCGGAATCTTTTGTTGAGCAATCTTGCGATGGTTTCTAGTCAACTGAAATATCAAAGCAGCGAGAACCTTCAAGGCTATAAGTTTCGTTTCGCAAAATGACACTTATGGTCGACGCTCCGATTAATGCACCTCGAGTGTGCTTGCATGTACCAAGTATCGGCATAACGGCCTTGTTGCCGTCCGAGCAACGGCCGACGTCAATTCAACCGATGAAATAAATCAAGCATCGATCGCGAAAGCGGATCCCGAGACTCGCAAGTGGGATTAATGCACAGAGATTTCCGATATATCGAGACCGCGAGAATAAATCAGTCGCTATATGGGAGAGCGCGAGAGGGGCGCGAAAGTGCGAAGGACCGAGAATCAGCCGCCGGGTAAATCAATCTGCGCGTAAAATACATTACGTGGATATCCGTAGAAATTTGACTAGTATTATACAATCGGGGATAAGAGGTAATTTAGAGTAACTTCTTCGCTCTCGATTAGAACTTTTTAAGAGATTATAAGAGTTTAGAATTAAAAAATATAAAAAGATACACTCAAAAAAGTGGTATTGCAACTACAGCAAAAATTTTCTGGGTGCGCAAAATTAACTGAGGTACATAAATGATTAGCAAATACTGTGATATCGCATATGTTTCGCATTTAATCAATCTAAGTGACAGAGACAGAATTTATATCTGAACTGTTTGTGAAATTTAGAAAGAATGTTTTTCTGTGGCGCCTATCCATGTAAGGCCAATCATACTTGTTATAAAGTTTGACTGTGGTACACAGAAAAAATTAGCGACAAGAAACAAATGAATATATAATCCTCACATATAACATATTTGTATAATGCGCCCAATCTATCTAGCTCTTTTAAACAATTTCTCTCAATTTTTCGATGCTGCAGTTATAATTGGCAGTTATATTTCTCACAAAGATCGTTCTAGCTGTAGTATCGAAACTCATATTTATCCAATGCAGTGATTAACATTTGGCAATGGGACCTAAATTTTCTAGAAGATATTATTAGAATATTGCTGCTATAAATTCTATATGTAACAGACAATATTCTAACAGATACAAAAAATAGCGATAAATTTTTGTTGTGACACCTAGAAATCTACCTATATCAGCAAGACATTTTTTTGAGTGTACATTTGCAATTTTAAATTTTTACTTTTTTAATTTTGTCATTTTTTATTCGCGCGATGGGATTTAAAAACTTTATTTTTTTGTAAAACTAGACACATCCGAACTTAGAAGCTGTATTCCTTCAAAAAATTTTGTTTTTTTTTATACTTGAGAACAAATTTTTATTTTTAAGAAATTCAGAAAAAAGAAATCACTGAAAATAATGAGTGTAAAGATAAAAAATATTTTTTTATTTTATATAATTTATCGAGGTTGAATCTCTTGGCTATCATGTAGATGCGCATAATTATTTAGAACACCATTGTTCTTTCCAAATATCTTTTTGCAATTTTTTATATGAATTTTGTATTATTAAAAAATATATATTTTAAGAAAAAGAAACAAATATTATTTTTCTATTTTAAATAAAAAATTTACATCCTATGAAAATGTATTCTATTCTTTGATTTGTTAGAGAATATAATGTAATTTTATAATATATGTATCTCAGAGAGATATTGCGTTTCTTCAAAAATGTTATGCAGTAAATACGCCGCTAAAATTCGGTGAATTAATGACAGTTGGAGCTATTTAATTCTTATATATTGCTGCAATAGAAAAGTCATCGTCTCTGTAAAATAGATCGGCGAGCAAGGTGTCGACAGCCATCTCGAGATACGTGCGCGAACGCGAACATAAATCCAAATTAGCAGCAACATCGCGGTCTTCCTTTCTCCTCCTCTTTACCAAGAATGATAATAAATCGTGATGCAAAATTATCGGATCGTTCGCTCGAATATCACCGATTCCCGTTCCGAGGCGATGCCTTTCGCCGCGAATTTAATACTTGAAATGATTTTGAGAAAAAAATCGATTCTTGATATATCCTATGATATATCATACGATTGCTGATCTGGAGATACGTAGGATCGAAATTTATTCCGAGAATTGTAGTTGCAAAAATTCTAAAATCCAAAAATTGAAAGATTTAAATTGCAAGGAAATTAATGAGCTTGATTTGTCGCATTACGTTAATTAGCGCTAAAGCTAATTTTAACGATGATCCCTGATGATCGACGTTACGTCCATCTACAAAATTACACCGCGATACTAAGAGAGTTCTTCCTGATAAAGTAGTATGAAATGAGATTGTATATCTCCTGAGTTAGCGTACAACGGATTTTTCAAGCCACGCGAGTAAGCCTGGCTGTCTTTAACATCTCGTCGGTGAACACTGGAATGACCGTTCCTTGGTAACGCGTTGTCGTTTACCGATCGTACCTATTTCGTTAGATGGCTCTTGCAGTTCGAATTGACAGCGAAACTCGATGTATTTTCAGCATAGAGAAATTGTATCAAAGTTTCCTAATTGTGTTATTATTATTATTATTATCATTTTACATATAACTCTGGCAAGAATTGGACATTTTAGATAAAACATGATTCAAAATACACATATTATCTAGAGTTGCGCATTTGAAATTTCAATGTTTTTCAAAATTATTTATTGTATTGATTTGTTTGATATGTTTATTATATTAATGTTTTTTTGTATGTAGTATTAACAAATTTACATAAAATTCTAAATATAAAAAGATTATTGCATAAAATATAGAAATTCTTAAATTATAAAATTTAGAAAAAGGGTAACAAAATAAAGTTACATTGTCACAAGAGTTTGTTGAATAAATTAAAAATATTTCTGTGTTTTATATTGCCATTTTTCTAGTCCAATAATTATCTACATATTTAATTAATATTATTACCAATTACCAAATCTGCGTTTATATGAATGTTTAATGTACTATAAATGATGTAAACGAGTTTTACTTTACGATAATATATAAATGCTTCCGTTATTCTTTATTATTAATTGTGATTTGGATACTCCATTTGTTATTACTTCCAAATATCGATAAAGGATTAGCTAATCCATTGCATTATGCTAATATTCTAACTATAAGCGATCGAAGGGAGAAATGATACGCGTTACGAAATTGCGTATGCTGTCGCAAATCAACCCCGGCTTGTACGGTATTGCATGTAACTTGCCTTGTTCAATGCTCGTGTGCGTGGGTTTCGGTGTGTAAATCGTAACTTCTATACACCTGTGGAGTTGGCCGACGAATAGCCAGGAGAGACGTGTGTAATCGACATTCTCTCCAATGACGCGTAATGATTCAGAGTTGTGAGGACGACGCGCGATAGTGAATCATATTTCTGCGACCTGAAAATCTTTTTTAACGAAGGTCACATTTAATCTAACGCGTCATTGCCGTTTGAGTGTGTGGGTGCTTGTATAGGTACATTCGATACTGAGTCACGTATATTTTTAACGCGACCGTATACGCGTATTTCTTTTTCCATAGGATAGTAAAAATTGTGATCCTTATGATGGACATAAACGGTAAATGTTTCGAAATGTTTTTTTCCATTTTTTTTTTACCAGAACAACATAGGCGCGCGCTTTTTTTACGGACATTTTCCAATAAATATATATAAATCTAAACTTTTTAATCATTCTTTTATAAAATTCAATTTCATTAATTTAAAAAAATTACCTTCCTTTATAATTCTTTATAAATTTTTATAAATCTTAATAAAAAATCATAAAATAAAAAAAAAATTATTAAAGATAAAATATTATTCTGACAAAACTACAGAAAAATTATAGTAGATAGACTTCTGTTTCTCAGAAATTAATTTTTTCGATGTCGTATCACGTATCAAAATATTTCTAAGTTCCGAGGAAATATGAAAATATTTTGGAGCCCCTTTTTCTCTAGTCTCTCGATTACTGTCTTTTTTGCTTCTATTTTATTCAAAAACATTAATATAATAAATATATAATAATTACGGTATCTCTCTTAGTCTGACTCCTCCCCTTCGCGGTATCTCTCTTAGTCTGACTCCTCCCCTTCGACCTGTCCGGCATGGGTGACCCTACCGGTAACTATTAGCGTTTTCGAATGAAGCAAGTTTGATCGCTTTGAGAGCGATTAAATCCAATTTACCATGAATATATGTTTGATTAAAAATAAGTTTTAACAGAATCTGATTAATATAAATATATGTATATTAATAATATAATTAATATAAAGTAGATCTCCCTTTTTTGTTGTTATTTTGGCTTTAAAGCGTAAAATTCTTTGCCCTGATTAATCAATCAAACGCTTACTTGAAATATTTCATTGATCAGAATGATCAAACTTGCTTCACTCGAAAACGTTATACGTTACCGCCGGCATAGCTCTCATGTTCGTTAGGGCACTCAAACCTCCTCACCCGGCAAATGCCTTCGTTAAGGTGGAGATACCATCGAGGAGGAAAAATTTTTATTTTAATTCTTTTTCTTAATATATAGGTTTCTTTTAATGAACAAATTTTACAAATTTGTCATATAAAAAATATAATATACAACGAATTATATAAAATGTATATAATATATAATTACAAATTATATAATACAAAATAATTTATTACACGAAAATGTCCGAAATATTCATATAATGCAAAATTCACGAGAAATTTTTAGATCAGATATAACTGATAAGCAACGATTAATGCGATATTTATGATTAATGATCAACATACAATTACAAAGTTTATTAAGTTTTAAAACAATGCAAACAATTATGACCAAAAAAGTCATTAATAAAAAGTTATCGATTGTTTTTCAATTAAGAAGAAAAAAAGTATTTAGACTATTGGCGCATTTTGCGTAGAGTTTCAAAGAAAATATCCGAGAAAAGATAGACGAAGCTTCGATGTAAATCAACGATTAAATCACAAGATAAACGACAATTTAATGTTTGCGAAAAAATGCGACGAATAAATAAATCAACGATAGCCGTAATACTCGATTTCAATGTATACATATGTAATTCTTGGAATAATCGGAGGAACAATATAATTAATATATATTTAAACGAAAATGTTTTGAAGAACATTTTGAGCGCTTTTTATAATCGCGTCTATAATATAGAACATTTGTGAATATGAAATCTAATGCCCGATTTATTTTCAAATGCGTGATTTTATCACGCAAATAATCATCAAATCATCAAATTGAGAATAAGATATAAAATGTATGTACCGTTTCGCGGAGGATTGACTAAATAGGATAAAATCATATAAGTCTTAAGATACCGTTATAAAAAAACTACGTTAGCGCCACGTTCAGTGGAGGATAACTGGCCCAATAATTTGACCAGATCAAGGTCCCTCCGCCAGATAACACGCCGGTTAATATCCGACAAAGACAAGAACAATCCTAAAGATGGAGAACGATCAACTTCTTGCTTCTACATCAAACCCCGCAAGATCAATTCGCAAAGAAAAGTTAAGTGATCCGTTGAATATTAGAGGCCCCGCTGTAGGAGGGAACGAATCCCAGATCTTCCGGACTACTCCCGATAGCAATGATTTCGGTAACGAATCAATAACAGTTACCATTGTCATTATTTTCAATTTAGATTGAGATCTCCGCGAGAAAATATGTTCTTCCATTATTAAGAAATATATCTCTAATATTGAAAAATAAATGAATATAATGATTTTATGAAAATGTGGTTACGAACGACTATAATAAAATACATGCATCATTATTGTAGCTAGTGTTAAATGTGCGAGTACAAA
>NW_021848428.1:270539-299521 GCF_003651465.1 Formica exsecta | reverse complement strand
TGACCAGATCAAGGTCCCTCCGCCAGATAACACGCCGGTTAATATCCGACAAAGACAAGAACAATCCTAAAGATGGAGAACGATCAACTTCTTGCTTCTACATCAAACCCCGCAAGATCAATTCGCAAAGAAAAGTTAAGTGATCCGTTGAATATTAGAGGCCCCGCTGTAGGAGGGAACGAATCCCAGATCTTCCGGACTACTCCCGATAGCAATGATTTCGGTAACGAATCAATAACAGTTACCATTGTCATTATCTTCAATTCAGATTGAGATTTCCGCGAAAAAATGTGTTCTTCTATTATTAAAAAATACAACTTTTTATTGAAAAAGGAATGGATATAACGATTTTTAATAGAAATGTAGTTACGAACGATTATATTTGTGGATAATAAAATACATGCATCGTTATTGTAGCCTAGTGTTAAATGTGCGAATACAAATAATTCTCGGATACCAACTGTTCGAAACGAATCAAACCCGATAACAATAAAATTTTTAAAAATTTAATTTGAATACTTTGCAACAAAATAAATCAAAATAATATCAAGCATAATTATAATAATTCTAAGCTATATATATAATTAATCTTTTTCAACAAAAATTATATTAATTAAAAATTAATTAATAAAATACATTCGTTCGTAACCATAATTTTTGTATAAAAAAAGTCAATAGAAACGGGCAAATTGATTGCAATTTGAAATTGCATGAAAAATAGAAATTTATCTATACACAGTAGTTATATCCATATTCAATCTACTATTAAGTCTTTTTAGCATTAACACAAAAATAATACTAATATTAATAATGATAAAAGAACACTTTTAATCAAGAGAAAGAAATATATCTCTTCCCTTCAAATATAGTATTTAAATTAATTTCCTGATTCGACTTCGAAAAGGCGTGTGGCAGTCGTCGTTGAGTTACTACCGAAATCATTGCTTTCAGAAATCGCCAGGAAAACCTGGGTTTAATTCCAATCCTACAAACGGAAATTATAATTTATAATATTATTAATAAAATTATAATATATATACAATAATTACATATAAATTACAATTATAATTACAATTAAATATTGTACAATTATAACTAGAGAGTTGAATTTACAATTATTGATGCTATCAGTATCAGATATATTCGATATATTCAATAATACAAATAATTTGATATTGACGGCATTTACTTTAAGCTTAACATTACATAAATTTATAACAATATAATAAATATATATACAAAGTTTAAATGTATATAAAATAAAATGTAACATACAGATTACATTTTATTTTGTACATATTAAATATATATGCTATTTTTGATTAATTAAAAAAAGGTATATATGCCATTTATCAAATTTTTTTATAATTAATTTTCACTCTTTTTAGTCTTCTTGAAAATAAATTTTATTTTTTTATCTTTAAAAGTAATTCTAATCTAATTTTTAAAATTTGTCTGATATATTCTTTTAATTTCTAGTAAGTATTTAATTCCTTAAAAATCTTAAGAAATTAAATGCTTAAGGAATTAAATAACTATCTTAAGATAGTTCTAATAGTCCTAATAATCCTACTTTTGCTGGCTGAGCCAGCGGGAATCCTAGATCACCGAAATTTTGGGGAGCGTTTCCTAATCGACGTCGCGGATGGATCTTACAAGAACCGACAAGAAATAATTCTCCACGATGAAGATTGTTTCAACTCCTCGCCGGTACAAACCACGCAACTTTACTAACGTTTATCTGACGAGAGGGACAGCGATAAGGCCCCTTAGCTAAGACAGCGATCGCGTCCAAGAACGTGGAAAGAACGCGATGTTTTTGTAATGCAGCTAATTAATTAATTTAACGAATATTTAATTCCGACACGAAATCTATAAATATCAATCAAATCAAAATTAAATCATGAAATTTAGAATAGTTTACTCGCGATTCTGCAATGTCGAAGGTAGTCGTCAAATATCGTGAACGAAAAATTAATATTCAATCGTTAAAGTAAGTATTTAATTCCTTAAAAATCTTAAGAAATTAAATGCTTAAGGAATTAAATAACTATCTTAAGATAGTTCTAATAGTCCTAATAATCCTACTTTTGCTGGCTGAGCCAGCGGGAATCCTAGATCACCAAAATTTTGGGGAGCGTTTCCTAATCGCGTACCCTACTCATGTGCCCTACTCGCATATCCTAATCGTGTATCCTACTCGCGTGCCCTACTCGCGTGCCCTATTCGCGTGCCCTATTCGCGTGCCCTATTCGCGTGCCCTATTCGCGTGCCCTATTCGCGTGCCCTAATAGAATGCATTATATGTCGCTTCCGTTGGGCCAGTTGGACCTACCTTTCGTTGATCCTGGCCATATTCATTCTGGGTACATTTAGCCACAGATGTAGTTTGGACCTCTATCAGAGGTCAATGAAGGAGAGAAATTCCTTCCGTTGTCGGCTAATTATTATAGCCGGTGCATGAGGGTAATTTTACGCTCGTTTAGGTCGTGAGACATTACGACCATTTTTCATGCATTGTTTTAATATGACTTTACTTTAATTATAGATCAATTATTTATTAAACGATTAATGTATCGCGGAACTTCTCTTTATATTAATTATTCAATTTTGCGATTCAATCGTTTTACAATACGTTCTTAATCCAAATTATATCTAGATCGTCGAAAAGTCAAATGATATATGATAGCATCGTGGACAAAATATATTTGATTCTATGTGTTGTTAAAGAAATAATTATTGTCCGTAAAGATCGCAACAAAACAATAATTTATAATTTGGTTTTTTATTAATTTAATTCTTATTCGATTAAATGAATAAATTACAAAATATGTGATTCGAGACCTATCATCGTGATATACATATATATATGGTTACATATTATTTATAAATGTTAATTATTAATTATATTAATTCCAGCTTCTTATTTAAAGTTCTGGGTAGCATTCCACGAGATATAAAAGAAACTCTTAATATTCTTATGCTCCAACCAATATTGCAAGACATATCGCGATTTTTTAATCATTTTTGTCTATTATTATTTATAAAAATTAAAAAGCGCATTTTATAATATTTCATATATATAACACACATATATATAATATTCTAATAATATGCCGTGAGTAGCTCTTATTGAGATATCCACTTTTAAAAAGGCATATTAAATCGATTTGCAAATTACCTCTTTTCTACAATGCTGATTGGTTATCTCGACGCTGCGTTGTGCATTACTTTATATCAATAAAAGCCTGTCATAACTGAGTGACGCATTTGACAGTTCAAATATTAAGTGTGTGTGTAATTTTTATTTAATTTATTTTGAAAAACGGAGAACAAGAATTAATATGTGTAAATAATTATACACACATACACACCAAATAAATGGCGCGCGCTTATAATGTTTTAATTATATGAAATAATACATGAAATCTTAATTGAAACTCAATATTAATTGTATACGGAAAATAATTTTTCTTCATAGTATGTTACGTAATTTATTCATGTATATTACTTCATTATTTAGTAATAATTCTGATAAAAAAGTTTCATATGTGTGAATAAAATAGGAAAAGTCATTTGAGTACAAAAGCAGATTTATTTTTTTTTGTATTCTAAGCCGATTGTATAAAACAAAGGAAATCTTTAATTAAATTTTATCAGAAAGAAACTTTGAATAAAATTTAATATCGCGTTAGTTAGAGAGTTTTTCTCTGGTATGAGTCAATAAACTTGACTTGTAAATTTCTTTTCAACACTATGTTATTACTAAAAAGAAGATATCAATGCAACGATATTATTTCTCTATCGTTCCACTCTAAATTTTATTCTAGTCTATTTGCTCTTTTTTCTACCGGTGCGCAAACATAGAATACGAAGCTGCAGTTAATCCAAGGAATGCTCCTAGGGCGCAATACATTTAACTCTAATTATTACGAACCAATGTTTAACTTTAACTTAACTATCTGATAGTATCTGATAGTTAATCTGAGGGTAAATTATTTTCGAGTGCCGAGCTTGAGCTCATCGCGTTGCTCGTTTAACTTTATTTCACAAAATTGGCCGTTCACATTTACGCTCGCAATTCGTCTACGAGCAGTGAGTAACGAAGTGCTAAGTTATTCTTACTCGAAAAACGATTCTTGAATATCCTACGAATAATTAAAGCGGGCAGAAAAAATTTCAATATATTTTTATTTCGATTTTTCGTCGTAATATATCTCCTTTTTCTTTCACATTATTTTTATAACTTTTACATTCATTATTTTAAATCGTGCTACACAATCGTGTAAAATGCGTTTTTCAATGAAATAAAAATAAATTGTTTGCATTTGTGGGATTTTGCGTCGATGAGTGCTACGCGATGTTTTACGTGTGTCAAGCCCGCGGCGTTGCGTCGCGTCGCGACGCGACGCGTCGACCGGTTACTCACCGCGGGCGACGCTCCATCGATCGTGTCGGTCGCGAGGGACTGCAGGGGTCGAGAAAGAGAGCGAGAGGGAGACGAGACTTTGCGGGGGTGCGATAGAATACCCTCCCCCGTCTCTACCCCGGCGGCGGTGTTTGCCCCTGCGAAGCGCGTCCACGGGGGTGGATATACTTGCCGGCGAAATAAAGGAATCGCCGGCAACGCGCGGGATAAGAAATTAAATGTACGTGTGGGTGAAAGAAAGAAAGAGAAAGAGAGAGAGAGAGAGAGAGGGAGAGGGAGAGAAAAATCTTTAGCAAATGAGAGAGAATGGAGATACTTTTAATCCTTCGTACTATCTCGAATATGAATACTGTTGCGCTCGCTTCGGATTTAACGATTAATTTGTTTAATCACATTTTATATGTATAATTAACGCGTTCACTAACAGCATACATTCTGAAAAAAGACGTGCGTAAATCGCCTTCCTCTGTGCGATTCGCTTTTATTTCGATATTATTCTATCTCTGAGATTAATAATGTTTCATTCATTTATAAAATAGATATAATAATAAAATATAATTCCAATATTATATTTGTTATTATATGCTTTAATTGCTTTTAAATGTACAACTATTGTGACCAAAATCTATTATACACAAAATAAAATTTAAAGTATATATATAAGTATATGTGATGCTTGCTATTTTAAATAATTTTTCTAAAAAAGAAGATCTCTTTCGAAAGTATAATGCACATATATATGTAAATGTACAATACAATTTTTTAAGTAAGCAAATCTAACGAGTATTATTATTACAAACATTATTTATAACATTTTGGGAGGAAAAAGTTTAAATAGGAAGATAGCAATTCAAGCTAAAAGATTGCAAAGAAAATTTTTGAAAAATATATCCCTGAAATATTTTTCTAGAGTTGTAGTTATATATACAATATCTTCCATAATTATACATATGCAGCTAAACGTTTACGCAATGGAGGAGTTTTAGGATAGTAATTCGATTAATACGACGTGGAAATTTTTTTTACGAGGCTCGGCTTATACATAGTAAATTGGAACGCCTCGGAAATACAGATGGATCGCTACGAAGGAACGATGCTCGATTGGAAAAGTTTCGTGCTTTGAGCCGTAATGTAGAGATATAGTTATAGTTTATACTTACTTTCTAGTTGTATATCTTATCCCCTTCGGTTCATGATCGAAGAAGAGTTTCCTTCGTCCCTCCAACAATCATTGAACGAGAGAAAGACGCAAGTTCTGTTCATTCAAACTTTTTTACATGTATTATTCTTCTTTTCTCTTTTTATTGAATGAGCATGTGTTTAATTATCTTATTTTAATTAGAAAAAATGTAACAAAATCCGATTAAAAAATTTATAAAAGGAATAATTCTACATATTAATATAATATTTATCGTTCAAATTTTCACATTTTATTAAAAATATAAAATAGATTATGAATATTTACAAAATATAGACTATCCATCGAGAAGTCTAATGAGTACTGAGAAATTTAATTTCTTTCGTAAACTTATAATCACATATTGATTATTGTATGCTAATAAAATAAGACATTGTATACAGCGTAAAAATAATAATATTAATATATCCATTATGAATAAGAAAATATATTAAATGAATACTTTAGTTATGAATGATTAAAACTGATGGCAGACGTATTTGCTTGTCAAATGTTTCATAAATCCAAACATGTCGCGGATTTTCCAATGACTTTGTTATATCGTTAAATGCATATATCATGATGTTGACACACATTGTTTAATCAACATGGTACGATATACAAATTTATCGATCGCATAAATTTCTCGTAAACTTTTCATTCGAAATCTTGGAATCATTAAAATGACGATAAAATTCATTCTTTAAAAAGATATGTTAAATCGAGATTCGCAAGTATTGTTAAAAATAATTCATCGATACGGTGCGCAACGTCGTTCTACGCTTCCTCGGGATTCCTCCTTCTCTGTTGTTCTTTCCTTTATGGCACTCACACGATACTCGTGAAAACGCTCGGTTAATTACAATCGCGCGTGCACTAATCAGCAAGATACGGCGATCGCGCGGCACTCCCGACATTAACCACACGCGACGTGCACCTTATTATATCGCGACAGGATAATAACGCGGAAACTAAGGTCGCAAGAAGCTACGATCCATTTGGCGCTTAAAATTTATGCGCGAGACTGACCGCGGTGATGGCGATGCTATACCTGTTGCTGACAAGTACACTTTCATTCCGTAGAACGATTATCTTGTATATTTTAATATTATAAATAAATATAATTATAAAAATAAAAATAAATATCAAAATGCAATATTCGAAAATATATCGTCGCTTTACTGATGTCGTGCGATAGATTCCGATCGAATAAATTACATAATATATATGTGTTTCGATAAATTACCGATGCATGGACTCGAATTTTCGCATACGCACGATTGATAAGTATTAAGTTACGTAATAAAATTACTAATTAAATACGTTGTAATTCGATTCGGAAGTTTATACCTGCCATATTTTATTATCGATCGATAAATTCGAAAATAATACCGATAATTTTATTTTAGTAATAAGATAGATGGTCATAAGATATTCTACGCGAATAATCGCAGAAAGTAATTAATAGCGCGAATTGACAATTGTTAATTGATATGTGTGTGTGTGTGTGTGTGTGTGGTGTATGGTGTGTGTGTATGTGTGTATGTATGTGTGTGTATAATTGTAAGGAATGATCGCGTTTGACATCTTTTAATACATGTCGCGATCGCGCTTCGAAAAATAATATAATGACGCATGAAAAGAAAATTAATCGTAGGAAATGATCGTGTTAATAGAATGATACACGACGATATACGGAGCTACAATCTGTTCACTCGAGTTTCGGTATACGTATAACAAGACTATGGCATTAGGTAGGAACGTAAACAATACAGATAATAAGTAACAAGGCCACGTAGGAATGTAAACAATAGCGCGTTATATAGTATATAGTTCACTCACAGCTGTCACGAAATATTTTATGTATTACAAGATAAATGTCTGCGAAATATTTTGATTCTTAAATATCGAATTAATCATTATAGTAAACGGTTGATTATTACTTTTCATTAAACTGTACTCAGCCGATTAGATGACTCGTGTATTACTGCGTATTTTTAATCCGAAAATAATGAGCATTTTACGTTTAGATCTGCAAATAATCTAAAATACATGAAATACATTCGCAAACCGGATTTTTCGTATGACATTTTATCAAAACCTGACAGTATACCTATCACCGGGCGATCATATAAACATGCAAAAATTAATTAACGTTATTAATGATTAAAACTACTTCGATTTTGAAAGACTACGGTTAAAACTATAGGAAAATATAATCATTTTTTAATATATATTAGATCTCTGCGTTTCGGAAATCACAATTTTTCTTATATCGTATTAAGATATATTCAAATCTCGAAAGAAATAAATTTTTTTCGCAATTTCGACTTCTTATTTAGAGTTCTGAGTAGTATCCTACGAGATATAAAAGAAATTCTTAGCATTTTTGCGCTAAAACCAATATTGCAAGAGATATCGCGATTTTTATGTATTATTATTTTTATATATTTGTGTTGTTAAAGAAATAATTATTGTCCGTAAAGATCGCAACAAAACAATAATTTATAATTTGGTTTTTTATTAATTTAATTCTTATTCGATTAAATGAATAAATTACAAAATATGTGATTCGAGACCTATCATCGTGATATACATATATATATGGTTACATATTATTTATAAATGTTAATTATTAATTATATTAATTCCAGCTTCTTATTTAAAGTATTTTTATATATTTTTATTTATAAAAACTAAATGGCGCATTTTATAATATTTTATATAACATACACTTTGTAATATTCTAATCATATGCCGTGAATAGCTCTCATCGAGATATACATTCTTAAAAAAGAAATGTTAAATCGATACTCGCAGGTATTATTGCTTTTTTTCCGCGATTGATTGATGGTTATCTTGACGCTGCGCTGTACATTATTGCACATCAATAAAAGCCTGTCATGTCTAAGCGACACATTAGACAGTTCAAGTATTAAGTGTGTGTGTGTGTAATTTTTATTTAATTGATTTTGAAAAAACGAAGAAATAGGGTTCATATGTAAGTAATTATACACACACATACACACTCAAAATAAATGGAGCGCGCGTAGTGTGCGCTTATAGGGTTTTAGTATTCTATAAAATTTAATCTAGTAATTACTTTACGAATTCTTAAAGTTACAGAAATAAATAATTCGCATATGTGTGTCTTTATGTAGCTTTATGCATTATTTTCTTTACTTGTCGCATAGTTATTGAGTGGCAGTAGTATAGGTAAATATGAGTACCGGCTTGATATTTATTCATTGACATATGTATTAGCGTCATGGAAATCTCAACCATGAATTAAACACAAAAAGAATGCTAATTTAATTAAATTATAATATATATATGAAAAGACTGCGCTCTCTGATTCAGAGTGTTCGCCAATAGACATCTTCTGTTATTCATAGCGCGTTATTCTCAACTTCCGCGATATTCAATCCAGTAATATTATAATATTAATGCATAGTGATGTATATTGATGAGAAATTATATAATTGATAATTAATATAACGCACAATACATTTCTCTTATCAATATATATTATATACTTTTATTGTATTTTATGTTATATTATTCTCTCTACCGGTATTATTTGTTACATTTTATTTTGACGCATTTAATGCTAATTATTTACGTAAATGCACGTTTGAAGAAATCTTGTTTTCTATTTAATTTAATGTCAAATAATCGTTTGACATATTTATTTAAATATCAATTATATTTCTTTCTTTATATACACTTACCTCTCTTTAAATAATTTCCATGTAGAGTTTTGAAGTGAAACAACAGGGTCGGAGAATGAAGTGTAAAACCTTTTGAAGCAAACAAAATACTTTATTGTTAGATATTATAGTACAGTACGTGTAGCCCGTGACACATTAAAACAGACCATTTAGTTATATCCTAAATAAATAGCCCTCTTATTCCATATTCTCTCTCTCTCTCTCTCTCTCTTTCTCTCATTCATGATCCAAAATCTGTTTTCTTCACGAACCAATCATTAATATTGAAT
Source organism: Formica exsecta (assembly GCF_003651465.1). Taxonomy (NCBI): domain Eukaryota; kingdom Metazoa; phylum Arthropoda; class Insecta; order Hymenoptera; family Formicidae; genus Formica; species Formica exsecta. Next base: position 289,915 of record NW_021848428.1, on the reverse strand, counting down.
CGGTTTCGTAACAGAGTAGGGGGTTACTTGCCATGATCGGGACGAGTCTTTATTAGAAAAAATATTTCTCGCTCGGTGTCTTTCTTTCGCATGCATACAATAAACATATACGCACAAATACACATACACACACATACTTTTGTATATGACTATTTTATTATTCTGCGGAATTTCGATTCTCTCCGCGACATACGCCTTCAAATTGGGTTTCTCATTTCCAACACAAGAAATGCATCAGATAGAAAAAGAGAGAGGAACAGGAGAAAGCGAAACAGAGAGGCAGAGAGACAGAGAGACAGAAATAGAGAGAGAGAGAGAGAGAGAGAAAGAGAGAGAGAGAGAGCAACGAAGAATTAAATAAATTTATCGTTGCTCTATCCACATTTATATACTTTGCTGTTTTCAAAATTTCTTCTTATTCCTCGTGGCTCTCTCTTACTCTCGTTACGAGTCGAAGCGCGCATGAGCTTTGTTGCTCTTATCCGACGTGCGCGACTGAAAAAAATGAGAATCGCGAAGTTTCTTCACAACAACTTTGACCGCAAAATTGTTTCTCTTTTCGTAAAAAAAGAATTTTGAGTTTATTCCTCTCTTTTTTCGAGCTCTTCCGTCTTTATCTCAATAAAAAAATAATTATATTGCTTCTCTCTTCGTGTAAAAAAAAGACGCAAATTCGATAGAAATAGAGAGATTCAAATTTCGATATTTCTATGAATCGTATCGGCCTTGTCGATCGTTCGCGATTCTCAGATGGGTCCGACTCTCTTACGCTGAAAAAAGTGGCACAACCTACATATATAGACACGTATATATATGTACGTATGTGTATGCGACTCGCGTATCGTTATTATTACCTCATCCTTCTGTATTCCAATTGTTACCTCCTCTTCTCTCATGCGGGTACGTATGTATAATCGCTACAAATATAAGTCACAGGCCAACATTTCGTAGTACAACACAGCACAATCATTGTCGTATCATTACGGTTTTTCTCGTTTTTTTTTTTTCTTCTTTTTCTTCTCACGCGACCGATGAGGTTTCCACATCGTTTAATATTACAGTATCAAGTTTTTTTTTTAAATCATATAATCGTATTTTTATATATATATTAGTAATATATATAATATATATAATATATATATAATATTAAAATTGACGAGATATATTCTATTGACTAGGCACACTTAGTTCATAACAAGAAAAAAATTGTCTCTCCCTCTCGCTCGCACTCACTCGTATCCGATTTGCCTTCGTTCTGCCGTTCATCTCTATCCTCCGCATCCTTATCGTTTCAACTTGAGTAACTTAGCAACATTTTTTTTCTCCACTTTATCCTCATCCCTACACTTGTCTCATATCATCTATCATAGGTAATAACAGATACGGGGCTCGAAAAGCAAAAGATAAAAAAAAAGAAGAAAAAGAATCAGACGAACAAGAACTATTAGGTCTCTCTTAAACTTTTATTTTCTTTACAAATCTTATAATTGGTTTCGATCAAGCTTTCTCTATATTTAATTGCAACAATTCCTTTATCAACATGGCGGACGCGATTTTCGAGCCCCGACGATGGGCACTGTTAAAGTACCTTTCGCAAACTCGTGGCCTCTTTTTAATACTTAACAAACCGTGTCGCTATAAAACTTGTTTCGCTCTGATAGCTCTCTCTCTCTTTCTCTCTCTCTCTCTCTCTCTCTCTCTCTCGACGTTGTCACTTATTCGCACATATACGCACATACACACACATACACATATATCAGTAGTAAATATTATCGTCCCTTATCATATTATGGAAAAATAGAAACTTCTGACAATAAAAACCAAACAAACATGAATCGGCGACCGACGGGGGGTGGCTCTGCGAACGAGGGGTTGCGGACGTTGCACCGATCTACGGAAAAAAGAACTCTTCGCAAATCCGATGTTGACGTGTCGTATCCGCGATATTGTGAAAAAAAATTGCTTCCTCTTTTCGCGTTCCAAACATGCACGAGCACGTACCGTTAATGTAAATCCTTTCTATCAACGTCACCGTTGTATGTAATAAAGTCTGACGTACATTTGAAAATTTCTTCTTTTCCAGAACGATTCTCAATAAATGTAAGATAAATTTCTCTATAGGAAAACAATTAAAAATTCTTATTTTGATAGTGACTTTCAAAACGAGGATTTATTTCGTAAAATTTTCTTTAATAATTTTCTCAATAAATAAATCGAAGATGACATGAACGCGCGACGATTTTCTTCTTCGAGAGATAGAGAAAAAGAGAGAGAAAGAGATGAACTTTCAGGTTTACGTTTAACATCGGTAACAAAAATACATTTGAAAGCGATAAGTCTCGATTTTCTCGTGATTGAGAAAGAATTGAGCCAAAATTCCAAAAGCGCGGAATATACATATATATAAATATATATATATCGCGACCCCGCGAATATATACTCTTTCTTCTCTCTTCTCTCATCGTAAAAACGTACAAACGAGATGCAAAGTTGATAAAATAATTATTTCAATTAAAAAACTATTATATATTTATATGTATATTTACTTTATATATTTATAGGTATATATCGCGTTGCTTCTTGATTTAAAAATTGATCGCTGAATCGCCGCAAATATCGTTCGCAAGTTCGTTTCTCTTTTGCAAATATTAAACAGGAAGCTCGCCTGATTTTATCAACGCTATAAATTCTATCGGAGCGATCGTGATGCAACGGGAGTAAACACGATTCGGTTGTCGTTCCTTTCCAGCAACAAAGACAACTGTCCTGTTTCGCATTTTATGTAATGTATAAAGCAATTTCCTTTTTTATCTGTAAGATATTTTTGTTATTTTTGCTTTTCTATGTACATAGAATCGGCATTTTCTGCTAAGTTAATCTTTTTTTGCAAATGCATAAGCTTTATAAACCATATTCGAATATTCTCTCTTTAATTTGTTAAAAAATACTTTGCATCAAAATGCAATTATAAAGTGAAAAGCGCAATTTTCATTTTTCAAGTAACGAGAGTTTCGAGCTTATGTGCAAATTTTGCGATTCTTCAGCACTCCTTTTACGATATCTTATCGGAAAAACATTTTATAATTATGTAAAACGATTACCGATTTTATCACTGGAAAATATTACAGGCGGCCATTCATCACGAGTGCTCTGACAAATATTTCTTTCGATTCTTCGTTTCTTTCTCGCGTAAAATATTCGAAGATATCGGCCATCCGCGCACTCCTCGCGGCCCCTCCCGTGGCGCTTGTTTAACCGTTTACAGTCATCGTTAATTATTATTATTCACGCCTCCATCATTCCTCTCCCCTTCCGATCATCTCGCTCGCTTCTCTTTCTTTTTCTTTCTCTCTCGTTCGCTCTCATTCTCTCACAAGTCTCTCTTGCAAAACATCGTTTTCGCAACATGCAAATTTGATTTCTTGAAGTAGCAGCCGCAATTAGCTTACGTTCTACTTCGCCTTTTGATAATATATGTTTATTATATTACAAGTGTGTGTACGTATAATTGATATACTCGTGTACACGTGTTTGTGATTAATATACGTATATACGTACGCAATAATTATGCAAATATCATTCATACGGATTCGCGGATTTTCATGAGACTCGTACGCGTGTTTATATGTGTGTGTCTGTGTGATAAATGTACATCTCTTATACATTGTGTAGGGGACATTGGCGAATGGCCGGCCGATCGCCGATGGTGGATAAAACCGATGTCCCTTCGTCTATCATTGTTCTATACTTGGAAGGAGCGGTGAGAAAATGAAGAGTCCTTGTATATGTGTGTATATATATGTGTGTGTGTGTATGGGTGTGTGTATGCGCTATATTGCATTGGTGTGTATTTCTTTTGGCCGATCATTAACGCTGAGACTTAACAACGCCGGATAAAACGCGATATAAAAAAATTGTTCGCGCTGTTCGTCAACGAACTTTGAGTGTTTATTAATTTTCTTTTTTTTTTTTTGTTCGATGATCAATAATGATTTTTTTTTTTGTTTGATGATCAATAATGATTTTTTTTTTTGTTTGATGATCAATAATGATTTTTTTTTTTGTTTGATGATCAATAATGATTTTTTTTTTTGTTTGATGATCAATAATGATTTTTTTTCTTGCTTCTAATGCTCGGAAAAAAAAGAGCCGCGCCTCAGACCCGACGTTGAGCCACCGCGCCTCCCCCATGAATCGCAATATCTGTGTGTGTATGTGTGTATATGTATGTGTATTTTGTGCGAAATTAGTCGTAACAAGTGCCTCTTGTGGCTCTGTGGAGAACGCATCAGTGCACACATTTCGCTTTCGTCTCACGTTCAAAAAATACGCGCTTTGCGGATTCGCGATATACAGAGTGACTCGTTTGTTTTTGATTTTCGATAAGCATCGTCTCGGTCGATGAAAGCCACGAGAATCGCCATAATTCCGACGATCCGACGCTCGGCAGAGAGAATAGTACAGTCGCAGTAATAATAATTTACTAGCATAATATATCGTAGTAGTTTAATAGAGATAATATTAGTTTTCTCATTGTTTTCGGCCACAATCGGAATGACCTTGTTCGCCGCGGAAAGTCCGTAGGAAAAATCTCTAAAAGAATTCCGCTTGATATTCGCACGAATGCGCATTTAGCATTGGACACAAGGACTCCCCTCTTTGCAGTATAAAAATAAGTTCTAATAGATTGCTTTAGTCTTAGTGAAAGAATTTTTTTCCGTCGTACCGCACAAAATGCCGAATAGTACTTTTTGGAGATCGTCATAAAATACCTATTTCGCTAGTCGATATTCGTCGTGTCTCGTAGTCGGATCACAAGCAGATGTACTTCTCTGGTTTTTTTTTTTCGACCGTAATGCTGTCATCGGGAACCAGGCGCGGCGTGAAATCGGCCTAATAAATTCGATCTAATATAGTTTTGTGCATGCATAGTTAGAGTCTTAAGTACGTCCGTATTCTTGCGCGCAGAGCCGAGCGAATGAAAGAGAATACATTACGACCCGCGCGAGCGTGACTAACTTTAAAGAGAATTTTATACGTAACACCATGATTTTTCATTTTCTTTATTCGAGCTAATAAACGAATGATATAAATATAAAAAAGTATCGTAAGATTCTGCTTTTTCATCTTTCTCGTGAGATTTTTAATAACTTTCAATTGATAAAAAATGTAATTTCTTTAAAAAAATTATTTTCTTTCAATTCCATGAATGATAGACGAGTAAAAATATTTAGTACGAGAAAAGAAGAGCTCGTTGTCCTACGACCCAGCTCTGCTCGCGAAAAATGTCGCCATTGCGTTGTAAGAGCGATATTGACGCGACTCGAAGTCATACATTTCGCGCAGGAGAACTGAAATCGATATAATTTGGGCGAGATCGGTTTTCAATATCGCGACGTCGTAGATTAAAAGAATATATCTCGCCCGAATCATCGTATTTTCACTTCTTCCAACGAATATAACCGTGGAAGCTGCTTTTCGCGCTGTGTTCGAGAAAAACCGAAATTATACCGATTCGAGATCTCCCGCTCGTGTGTACGAGTATTAACGCATTAATCTATGTGTATGGACCAGAGGTAAGAATAAAGGGCCGATCGTCGAGAATAAAAAAGGGCAGATAGACCGAATCTCGTCTACGCGAAAACGAGCGACGCGATTTATCGTGGTCGTCGCGAGCCTCATCGCTGCTTTTCATCCCGTTCTCCCAGATTTCATCCAATACCGCATATAATAATCCGTCTTTCTCTTCCGTCTTTTCTCGTGGTCGTCGCGAGCCTCATCGCTGCTTTTCATCCCGTTCTCCCAGATTTCATCCAATACCGCATATAATCCGTCTTTCTCTTCCGTCTTTTCACATTTTTTTTTCCTGTTTTTTCGTTCTTTTTTTCCTTAATTCAATTGTGTCTCGTTTTCTCCTCCTCCTCTCTGTCCTCTCCTCGTTCTACCACAAGCACGAAACATCGCTTGGTCGATTAGCTTACGAGTCAACATACAAATATAATTAGAAAAATATAATTGGTAGAAGAATATAGAGAGATAGAGTTAGAATCAATCGTTTTCTTATTATGTTTGTTTTCTTTTTTTTTTTTCATCTTTTTTTTTATCGGTTACTCGTTAATATTCCTACTCTCCGTCCCCCCACGCCCTTTTCTCTCCCCTCGTCGCAGTAGTGCTCGCTCGGGAGTTTTACTTTCCGCGAGTGACTCTTGACACGTGTCCCTTTCGAGAAAATCTCATGCCCTCTTTGCGAAACTAAAACTCTACCAGTTGCGTCCCTTGACGCCGGGCAACGTCCCATTCTCGCGACAAAATATATACCCAAGTGGTATTTGATAAATGTTACAACAGGTTTATCGTTTTGTCGTCCGATCTCTCGCTCGCGCGCGCCAGCATCCCTCGTCACGTGTCCGTTTGCCACGGGTGCACGTAAACGTCTCAAAAGCGCGCGATTTCTCCTCTTCTCATTTTTCTTTTTTTTTTCTTTTTTTTTTTTTTAGAAACGAGGATCGTACGCCTGTCACGTCCCTTTCAGAAGTCACGCGAGGATATACGAAGAATCGTTCAGTCTTAAAGGATGGGTGAAAGTGCGCGGGCGGTGGTGCGGCGGCTCCTAAAACATGCGACCTCCTTCACGGCAATTCTTCTTTCTAGACGCTTCCTTTTCTTCCTCCCGTCTGCGTCTCTCGCCCCGAAACGACGAGACTTTTTTGTACCGACCGACTTTCGCAAATATAGCACGTTGTGTATTATTTTTGGATATCCAAAGTCCATTAGAAAGCAACAATGTCTCGCGCGAGATGGAGGTTTCTCGAAGCAAACATATTTTGTCGAGGAAGAATTTAATCTCCTTTTTTCGATTGCGCGAGGGAGAGAGATGTATACCGCCGATCGATTATTCTCGATCGGCTTCGTGATAAAATCGCAGTGCGCGGAGACACGAAAGAGAGGGTGATACCGATGTCGCGGGGAGAATATGAATGGCGTGCGAAAACGTACACGCGAAACGTGTCCCTTATACACAACATCTCCCTTTCGAAGATAATAGTTACGCTAATGGCGATTTTTTTTATACAGCGTGGCGATTACAATTGGCGATCATATCGAATGTTGTGCGCGCATAGCATGTCGATATATACGTCTCTCTCATATTTTTATACGCGTCTGTTACGTTAATTCCCTCCCCCGCGTCCCCCTTTTTCCTCCCCTCATTCACGTGTGCGTAAAATGCGTGTGCGTTGTCGCGAGTTCCTCGATTTGAGAATGGCGGAGAAATATACTGGAAACTCTCTCCTTTCCTCCCCTTCTACTTCTTTCTCTCTACCAATTATTTTTAATCCTCTCGGGAGATTCCGCGTTCTGCTTTCAATTAATCCCTTTGTCCCTTCGCAGAAAGATTTCCTTCCCGTTTGCTCAACGCTAGAACGTCCGGCGAATGTTTTGCGAGGAAAGAGCGACAACTTTGCGGCTCGACACCACGTGTTACACGTATCGACATCGCGGATGTCTATATGCGCATTAATAGAACGCGTGCATGTGACGTTCTTTTGAAACTTGTATGCAGAGGAAAAAAAAAAAAGAAATCTTCTTTCGAGATAATGATACTTTTGCGTACGGAGTTTCGGACTGACGGTGCCCAATCTGCCTCCGCATTATTTTTGTTCAAATATATCGACGAGGAAAATATATGCCTATGTGACTAACATTGTTGTTTTCGTAACACTTTTCGGCAGATTACAAAAATGCTATGAAAATCGTCGGGGAATCTTCGGGTGTTCTAGTATTAACGATCTTTGATTTCCCGAGAGATCGAGGAGGATCCGTATATGAGGATCGTATCGCGAGAATGCCGTCTCGCAAAAACGGAAATGCACGATGCGATGCGACACGCGCGCGATATATGCAGTAGAAAAATAAATTTTCTCTCAAACGTTTAATAATGAGATAACACCGACGCTACGAGATGTTTCTTAACATGTGTCGTTACCGCAGGATCGTTACTCCTTAAGCTCACTTGACTTTCCTCAGTAATCATTCACGCTCTCGATTAATCGTCGCCGAGAGCAATCTTTTGTTCTCTCTCATGTGTCCATATTTAATAAAACATATTCGATAAAATATTTATATCTCGTTTTAGATCTATACATTTGCGATTTATACATACATATATATATATTGGATAAAATGAAAGATACAAACGATTCGTATAGATCTTGTCTTTGAATTCCAAACTCATTCCTGAGATACTTGACGCACGTTAAGAAGCATCCTGTACACACATCGGTACAACCAACGTTTCAACGAGACAAAAATATGAGACCCTATTCTCTTTCCGGCGACCACCCTTGGCGAGGGACTCACGATCAGACTCACCGAACGATAGGGGGTGCGAGGGAGAACGTGCAGTGTATCCGCGTGTATACCTTGCCATACTTTGTGTCAATCCAAGGGAAAGAAGGGGAAGGGGGGAATGTTTATCCTTTCGTATCCGCGCGCGAAGGGGTACACAATAAATAGGTGCGTCGAAATAATCGCTACGCTACGACTCACTATTGCTAATCTACACGCGTGACCGCGGTCGACCTTAAGAGGTGGACCCCGCCTATAATATCCTATCGACAAGAAGAGAAAAAATCGAGTGACTACAATACACTTAAGTTCTTACGCTTAAAGCGATTCCTAAAAACGATCCGAGCGTTCACGCTCGGCTACGTGACTTACTACGAGCGCCTTACTACAATACGAAATACGCCTACAATTCTACGCGGGTATATACGCGCGATCGTATAACGTCGCACCGAAGGAAAAATAGTTATCGATTCGTTTGCGTTATTACGAGATATTTAGATAACGTACCGCCTTTTTTCTCGGCACGCCTTTTAGCGCTGAAACGTCATTCGGCTCTACCTGTTCGATTCTACCCGTCCAAGAGAATATATAATACTTAATACTATGTATAATAAATACTTAAGTTTGACGAAATTGCTCCAAGTTTGCAAATATCTTCCTTTATCAATTCGAAATAAAATTTTTCCCGAATCTTGTTCATTTTCATTAGATATATTCTAAGTTTAAAAACAAAATATTTTTTCTCAGTAAAAGCTAAAGCTTATTCGTGAATAAAGTATTTTATTTTTGCGATAGCTTATGATTTAAAAAGAATTCTTTTTTAGATTTTTGTGGAATAGTATTTTTTTTTTTCTAAGTCCTCAACTCACAGCGGCAGCGTTCTTTAAATTTTTCTTTCAATTTTGTATTACTGTCGAATTCTTATACCGGCAGATAAACAAAATGTAGCCGTATTCAGCACTAAAACACGGTGAAAATACAGAGCATTGTATTTTCACGAGAGACGTTTAAATCTTGAGATTTCTTGACGAATCATGAGTTCTTGTATGGGTTAATTCTACATCCCCCAAACTAATATTATCGCAGAATGGTATCAGCGAAGATAATTCTCTTGGCATCATCATTATAGTGATAAGGATTATATAATATTATTATATAATATCGAATAAAATAATTCGTTCTAATCTAAATATTTGCGAGATTTTCGATTGCCTCCTTTTTGATATCGAACAATATTCTTTTAGTTACAAAAAATGAAGTTACTTCTCTATTTTTTAATCACAATTTTAGCATACAATAAATATTTATTGTGCGTGGCAAGATTAAATCGGGAAACAGATATATGTGTATATCTCTCTTAATGTCTGGGAAATAATTCTCGACGATTATATAATAGGTACCCGCGTCATCGCGTTAATCTCTTAAATCGCGAATTCTCTCGGTAAAAAAATATTCTGCGCGCACAAGAATATCCTCGAAGAATGATCGACAAATTTTACAAAGAGTTGACTTGTATGCCGCGTTTAAATAATTATCGCTAACAAATAATAATCGTTTCAACAAATAGATATATTTTCCGTTTCGCTCGTAACATATTGTCCCGTCAACATATTTCGCATCGATCTCGAATAACGCGTTCCTTTATTAAACGGTGCGGTTATCGGCATATCGATAAGATATATTCAACGTTGTCTTCATGAGTCGACTGTTACACGGAATAAGTTGTAACAGCGTAGGCGATAGTTATAAACCCGTGATGAGAATGGGCTTTACCGAGTTGCCTAACGTTAAAATATTACAATAGGATGAAAAAGTTATTTCTCTAAAGTTTCGATATTGTTCAATAATGCAATACTATAGTAAATAATCGCGTCAGTATATAAGATGGGGAAGAAATATTTCATCTGAAAAATCTCTCGTGGTTTCCGGGATTTATGACGTTTTACAAAAGAGAATTTACTTCGTATTGCAATTGAGGATGAAAGTTACGATTGTTCTTTATCGTTACAATCCTCCTAATCAGTTTTCTTTGGAAACAAAACGTGTTTGAATTGATTTTTAAATAATATCGCTTATACTGGCAGATATAATGTGTAATCTATTATAATCGCGTAAAGTAAATTGTGTGTAAAATGCGTGAAAATTATTTTGCCGAGCTTAAATAATTCACTCTCGACGTTCTCATTAGATCGGAGAGTTAGTTAGCGCGAGCAACTATATATTATACAGCTTCATATTACACATTAATTGCGCGATATTAACCAATTTCAGGGATTTGCGGAAATTGAAGACAACATATGCGCGCTTTATCGGTTGATTGCCGGTATCGATCTATTGACATTAGCGCGATAAAGCTATATTATAGTGTGTGCCGTATCTAACATAAGTATATTAGGTATAAAAATTTTGAGATAGAAAAATAAAATAGGATTATGAAGTAGTTATATAAAGAAGATTAATTAAAATAGTGTCAAATAAATCTATTAACAAAAAACGTACGTTTATTTATAAATTTGATTTGCGAAAAAGTGTTCTTTTTAGAAAAATTAACGCAAGAGAAGCATAAATGTGTTGACCGAACAATGCACGAGTTTTATCTTAATGCATCTCTCGCACATATATCTTCATTATATACAATGTAATATCGTCTTTATGCGGAAAAAATATCAAAAGAATAACGAGATTAAACTCTCTTTGGGAATAAAATTAAATGAATATACGATTTAATTACACGATTAAAAAAGATCAAGATCGCGAATTATTCTATCAAAAAATCACTTAATTACATCGTGCGTCCCAAATTCGCGATAATAATATCCAATTATTTCGGTTATTAATGACAACCCGGTTTATCAGAGATCCGCCTCGCAATAACATAATTATAATTAATTATTATCGCAATGCAAAATAACCATAGATTTTTCTTTAATTTTTCACCGATCGTGTACGATCGCTTATCCTCAAAGGCATTGCTGCGAGATATACATAAAATTAATATATACTCATCGCGAATATGTATCGAACGAGACAATTTTGCGCGAATTTTTCGGAAAACTTAATACCCTTCTAGATTTGCAAGAAATTCGAAGCGACAGAACCATCGTTCGATCGCGTAACACGCACAGACCAATTACGATGCCGCGATAATGAGAGAGAACCATCGCTGCGACTCGATAAGTTTAGGGCGTATAGAAATTTGTGGACGTGGTAACACTAACGTGATTAAAAAGGGGTGAGGGGAGGGTTGATTTGATACTTCGTTACAGTTATATTGGTGTTCAGTTACAGTTTATCGTCACTCTTTCGTATGTCTCGCTCGCGTGCTACGCGGGGGGAGAGGGGAGGGGGGGGGGTCAAAGGGAATGGGTTCAGTTTTAGCAAAGCCGATTATAATATTACACTCAGCACATAAGCGCTACTATATACTTAAATAGGGTGGCGTTGTTTACTCGCGTAGACAATACGGGGAAATAGCACAAACAGGGGTCCTCCGTATGCGACATACGATATAATTAATACATCGTATATACACAAAATCCTCGTATTTATACGAAATCGAATAAGTATTTAGTAAGGGGGCCGGGTTAGTTGCTTCCAACGACATGTAATCGCGAGGTACATCGCGTTCGATCGGGATCGATAGGGACGACATTAAGATCGATATAAGTGTAACGATGATGGCGTATATACATACATATATATATGCATATATGTGTATGCATGTATGTATGTATATAAATGTATGTATATAAGCACAAACAGGGGTCCTCCGTATGCGACATACGATATAATTAATACATCGTATATACACAAAATCCTCGTATTTATACGAAATCGAATAAGTATTTAGTAAGGGGGCCGGGTTAGTTGCTTCCAACGACATGTAATCGCGAGGTACATCGCGTTCGATCGGGATCGATAGGGACGACATTAAGATCGATATAAGTGTAACGACATACATATACATAAACATACATATATATATGCATATATGTGTATGCATGTATGTATGTATATAAATGTATGTATATATAGTGGTATAATGTGGTAATACAGTAAAATTGCCTTATTAATAATGTCGTAGCAATCGTACCAATGATCGTAATTGTACAAATAGTACAATCGTACAATAACCGTTCGCATCAGAAGATTAGAATTTCGGTTTCTTCTTCTTCTTTCTTAAGATGTTAACAACGCTTGCTTTGTAAAACTCATTTATGCTATTCACACACATCGTCGCTCTCTTCTAAAATATCCCTTGATGTCGCGTTCTACTTTTGTAATTTGATTCGTGAATTATATTAAGAACGAGGGTTTTTTTTTTCATCTTAAAAATGAGTTTTCTTTTTTCCTTCTTGTTTCAAATTGAAAACAATTTTTCAAAACGACTTTCACTCGCGCAAGTTTTCCTCGTTTAATTTAACGACCATGTTTACTGAATCTAAATGTTTTTAGAGAAAAGTCGTATGTGATAGAAGAGAGAGTAGCACAATTGTCAAATGTTTACAAAGTTATCACTAAGAACGCGCCCGGAAACCGTGCAACCTCCCACTTTACTCCATACAAATCGAGCGAATGCGATAACACGTGAAAATTCCCCCCGCAACATGAGCAAAACGCAGTCAATCGATTAAATTAAAAATTACGTACAAACACGCTATAACATATCCGATAAATTGTTAATATCATACAGTTCGATAAATATAAATAGTCGTAGTGTCTCCTACTAATAGCTATACGCGCGTATATGTTACACCTTATATGCGCGTATATCGTATCAATCGATATATTTTTTTTTTGGCTTCCTATATAATGCGTAATGTATAATATATAAATATGATAAACGCTCCCCGCGTCGCGCGCTACGTTTTGACGAAATAATGCTTTAAAAATCTATCTTCTCTCTCACCCTTCCGTCTTTCCCATCCCCTTCTCTCGCATTCCCCACCCCATTTAAAGTCTTTCGGCTATCTTCTTCAACGATTTAAATTCGATCCTGGCGAATAACATCCTCGACGAGGACTCGATTCGTTTGAACGAGCGAGACATCCTCTATGAATCTGCTTAAAGCCTATTTCCGCACGCTGCCGATTTCAACAAATATCGAACAAAATTATTTAACACACCGAGAATCAATAAAGCTGTAATAATCGCGACACGTGGAAATGTATCTCAAGTTCATTCGATATCAATATCGTAGGCCGGATCCAGATCACGTCTAGTCGAGCGATGAGGAAATAAAACGAAAAACCAAGTAACTCGATTTTTAGAAATCCTTGAATTTTGTAGAATATGTTGTATCTCAGTACAAGAGATCAATTGTTGTTGTGACATCATGCGGGAAAAATCACGCACACGTTATGGCGGAGAGAAATCGGTTAAAATCCATCAACGATCGTCATCGTTTGATTTGTGAAATGTCAAATTCGTGTGAGGAATAATAATTCGGATAGAGAGTAGAAATCTCATTCTCGTTTCCATTTTCGTTTCAATAAAATAAAAAATTTTTACTCGTTAGATCCGGAGATATCGTTCCGCGAATTTTCTTCTCGGATTCGACTGCTCGCTATGGAAATGTCGCGAATTTACATAAATCGCGTAAGACTGTTTCTAAGCGCGGGACGTGAAAGAGAGTATCACGAGCAAGCAGAGTCTCGATCTAAATTTAACAATAATTCGATGTAATAATAGTAGGATTATATCGTACATCCCGCGTACTAAAGATTAGTCTATTATTTTTATCAAATGTGCACGAGTCGAGGGAGATTACATCCCGGTATACGAGCGTCGATATTTTGTCGTCTTTTATCACGGTATAATAGTTAGAAACAAGATTGTCTATATATAAATAATTATACAATCACCGTTCGATCTATCAATAGGTATATGTAAAACGTTTTCACGATCAAAAACAGAATCACACGTGTTATTCGAGGCTATTCTCGGTAACAATAAGCACATCCATCCTCGCGTGAATTAGCGATACTGCGCGTCTCGTCCTATAATCCTTGCGCGCGTGCGTTTTGCGTTCTACAATTCCTTAACAATTCAAACATCCTGTGGTCTCTCTACATTATTACAAGTTAAAAGTATCCTAATTCTAACAAATCTATACGATTATATCGAAATGGAATTAGTCGATAAAGTATTGTGCTCCCCGACAAAACGTAAAAATGATTGTAAACTTTGTTCGTTTAACTTTCAATCAAAACACCTAACAATCAGACTTGTTAATTGAATTCCGTCGCGCATCTTGTTCGATCCTAGTTGAAAAGTTTGATCGATACAAATTTTCAAAACGAACATTCGATGCTTTCGCGATCGTAAAAATTTTTAAACCTTTCGAGATCACAGAGAGATATTGTGTAAAAATATACGTGAAAATTGCGATTAAATTTCATAAAAATTTTCACGTAAAAATATATTGTGCGAGGGCCTTATTTTATAAAAAATAAAATTTAGGAAATTTCATTTCGAAAAATCGATATGTGGCAAATTCTCATTTTTCTCCATTTAATTCATTAAAGAATATCGATGTTCAACAAAAGAGAGAATAATTTTACTTATCAATCAAAGATATGCTAGCGTTACAATTTTAAGTAGAAAAATGCCTCGAAAGGATTAAATCGTATATAAAAATTCGCACCTGTTTGTGAAAGACTAATTGTTTTGCTCCCACGCCCTTTCTACTCATCTCTTGCTTATGCTGGTTTTATTTTTTAATTTTATCTGTCGATCAGCTTGGAAGGAATGTTTATTCTTTCATATTGGGGGTTATATAATAATACGCGTGATAGATATTTTATCAGACATCGTTCTTCTCTCTCGGCAGTCGCTATATTTTATCTTATGTCGCGGTTTTCGCCTTGCAAAAATAAAATTTCCAAAGAATAACTCTGAGAGATCAACGATCGTCGGCATTTATCAACTGAGCGCGATTAACGATCGTTCACCGATCAAATCAGCGAGGATTCGACACTTGGGGAAGTTGGCGCACGCTTTTTTCCTTCTTTCCATTTTTCTTTTAATTTAAAGTGTAAAAATTGTAACGGTACTTTCAAAACAAACTTCGATCCGAGAAAAAAATCGGGCGTCCCGTCCGAAACCTGTTCGAGTTTCCCTATTTCTTTCTCTTGGTCTCAATCTCACCTTCTTTCTTTTGGTTTGAAACGAATCGCGGATTCCGAGCTGCAAGCTGCGCTTTTCACGCGATCGATGTGGTTCCGTTTTGTTCGCGTATATTTCGTTTGTTCCTCCGGCGTCGAAATTGAACGGTGTACCGAGAAGAAGTGCGGAAGCGATGGACAAATCGGCCGATATAACCGGATGCGCGAGTATTAAGAGTACGCGCGTATGTTTTAGGGTGGTAGAAAAAAGATTCTCGCGGGATAAAAGGTTCCACTGGTGGTTCGCAAAGGTTACGTTTCACCCTTGGCTTTGATGTTCCCTAGAGTAATTGACATGTGAAGATATACTTATAGTTTATGCCTCTCTTCAACTATAAACGGCCCGACTCGATTTCCTTTACCCTTTTTTCTCTCACCCACTACAGTTTTCTCAACGCGCTTCTCGCGCTCAGCGATGGAAATCGATTTTGGGGAGAGTTGTTTTCGACACATTTTATAAAATGTCATCTTGCACTCTTGTACGCGATGATACTTTTAGTGAGATTTTCAACATTCTCGATCTCTTATATTATTTTCTCTGTTGCACGATGGAAAATTATTCTCAAAGCATCCGAGAAATATATATTGCACGTTTTCTCTCAGCTTTTTCCGCATTAAATATAGATTATTTTCATAAAAGCTAAAATAAAAGAAGGGGAAATTGGTGGAAGCAATATTCTTCTCGGAAAATACGACTTCCATCGCCGAATGCTGTTTTTCCCGATTCAACTAACTCGGGTGCAGAGGAGAGTGGATAGAGTGAAGGCGCATTGATTTTAAATAGATTAGAAAAATGCTCTTTGCTCTCTCTCTCTCTCTCTCTCTCTCTTTCTCTCTCTTTTATTCGTATCATAATCATAATAGTAAAACTAATAATATTAGCAATAATATAATAATATGTGTGGTAATAGAGTAATAATAAATAAATAAATAAATATAATAATATAATAATAATTGTAATAATAAAATCGCATCGCGGGGATTATTGATTGGCGACTAGAGTTGTACCGCGATGCTCTCTTTTGCGCAAAGATAGTGATAAAAATCGACGATTACAAATAAATGCGCGATAAATTCGACAAATTGCAAAAAGGGTCAATCGAGACGAAAGATAATCCGACAAAGACAATAATAAACGGCGTGTATATATGTTATAATGATCCGATAATATATAAATGGCGCGATATCTCGCGCTTTTGGCAACAGAGTCTTTCGATGGCGGGGATAATATTAATTGTAATTGTCGTATGTCAATAATAATTAATGATAATAATGATGTGCGACTGACATCACGACGACGCACAAAATAGTAAGAACCTTATTAAATCCCCTTTCTCTAATAATAATGATAATAATAGAGCAATAATAATAGAGTAATAATAATAATAATATTAATATTAATAGATTAATAATAGAGTGTTAATAATAGTAATTATCCCTGTGCTTCGCGCACGTGCCCTCCCGCGTGTACGTGTGTCATGCGCGTGTCGTATGTATATTTATACGTATGTGTGTACGTGTGTCCTCTTACCAGCTAATAGTGTTAATTATTACATGCGCTGAGTGTTTAACTTGTTTTACACGCGATGCAAAGTAGCAAAGATATCGAGAGGCCATGACTAGACATTCAATCGTATAAGTTTCTTGCCATACGACTTTTATACAATAGTAATAACAAGATGGCGGGCGGCACCGGAAAATTTGCCGACGAATAAAACACTCGACTTATAATTATATATTAATCATACATGTAATGTACACATAGGTTCTCCTCTCTCTCTCTCTCTCTCTCTCTCTCTCTCTCTCTCTTTTTAACAGGCGCGATTCGAATCCTCCGCATACTTTAGCTTTTCTACCAACTCTCCTCTATTCTATCGCAGAAGTGAATCCCGCATGGAAGTAAAGACAATAGCACGATCGCGCGTTCAAGAAAATCGTCAGTCCACGTCTCCGAATGTTTCATCCTTTCATCGATACGTACATCGTGTGTGCGCTGTCTCTAAATTATTGTACTACCAGAATATTCGAGAGAGATGACTCGAGAGTGGAAGCTGATCCAATCAGAGGAAAATTTATCGATATTTTTTTCTTTTTTAATATTATTGTAGCTAAAAGATACGAAGAGAGAAATTCTCATTCATAAATTCGTGTGTTATAGATAAGATATTTTGATTTAAAAAGTATATGTATATATCGCGCAATATCGTATATTATGTCCACCTGATTCTCTGAGAGTACAAGGATTAAGCGCTCGACACGCGCCAAGCATCGCGGATCTTTTATGCAAATTATTAAGCTGCTATTGTCGCATTTTATCGCGCTGAGCTTTTTTTTTACCGCATCCTTTCTTGTTGCTCGCCGGAAATGTTATAAACTATCGATTACCGTAATTCGGGAATGTTGCGAGAGAAAATCAAAGCGCACGCAGCTGTCTTTGGACGAGCCGCTGCAGACATTACGTTGGAATGTTATGCGATAGTAATCGTAGACATTCAACTATATTGATAACGAGCGATAATCGTAACGTGCTATCGTCTAACCAAAAGTATGCGAGAAATGTTTAGCTCTTTTTTCTCTCTCTCTCTCTCTCTCTCTTTTCAACTATATTGATAACGAGCGATAATCGTAACGTGCTATCGTCTAACCAAAAGTATGCGAGAAATGTTTAGCTCTTTTTTTCTCTCTCTCTCTCCTTCCCTTTCCTTTTCGAACCTCAGCTTACTTTTCCCCCGCGTGTCATTCGTGTCGCTTTATCTCCCTCCGTTCTCTCATCGATTTGTCGTGTTATCAATGCGATAGGTATCACCGTGACGTCATCGGTTTGCATACGGCTCTCTAAATAGTTGTTAATTAATAACCTACAAGTATAGTACTGTTCCCAGTTTTATTTATTCATTGCGCCTCCTTCTCAAACTCACGCACACACAAATTTTTTTTTATGTGTTCTTTGTTAATTTCAAAATTTAAAAAAATACATATATACTCTCAACCGGACACGCGCGTCGCGACGGGCGCGGTCTAACTATTTTTACTTTTTTCTTTATTCTTCTTTTTTTTTTGTTCAACTTGTCAAATAACGCTTATCTCGCTCTCTGCGCTCTCCCTCTCCCTGTCTCTCTCTTCCTCTTACTCATATTAACTCCCTTAATAAAATCCTACCACAATCTATGTAATAATAATAGTTAATTTAAATATGCATGTCGTATATTTATAATGTAATGTATTATGCATATATTATGTGTCTGTATTATATGCTCGATTAGCGAATATAGATATGAATAGGATTTATATGGAATATAATGACGCGTACGTTAGATTAGATAATAATTTATCGATGATAATGACAATAATAATCTCTCTCTCTCTCTCTCTCTCTCTCTCTCTCTCTCTCTTTCTAAGCTTCCCCCTTTTCCTCTTTCCAAATACGCTCCCCATCTTACTTTCAATATTAACTCCCTTAAACAATTAAAGGAGATGCTCGGCGCCCCCTTCTCCCTCCTCCTCTCGCTCGAAAATTAAAAAGAGGGTGAACGATTACGATACAGACATCCTGGAATACTGGAGGCTTCTTATCTATACACCACATAGCAAAATCTTACTCTCTTATTTATGCATGTACATTCTTCCTCTCCTTTCTCCCTCCTTCTCTTCCTTATTCGTTCGCTAGAGTTAAATCTTAAAAATGTACGAGATCTCTAAGCCTAGAAAAACGTATCTTAAATTACAACACATACCGTATACCACGTGCTGTGGCCAATCAACGGCCTTTAGCGAGACAATCGATTCACAATTCGATCTCGTATTCCTCTGGTTTCCCTCTTTTCTCTCTTTCTTCTTTCCTTCGCCCACAAGAAAAAAGCGACG
>NW_021848428.1:227668-270039 GCF_003651465.1 Formica exsecta | reverse complement strand
GGAAAAGGAAACTGTGTGTTTGCCCACGCTCCCCTCCCGATAATCTTTCTCTCATTGGAATGTATTAAGTTAATCGCAAACTGGTCCACGCAAAATCTGTGTATACGACACCTTTACGATTACGATTATCTTTCGGTTACATCTTTGTTGAAAAGATGCTAAAATATGCCGAAATTATCAAGTATTTTTTTTTCTCTTTGGTCAAAACCGAAATTTGGCATCGATATCTCCGGTATTTTATTACTGGACATGCAACTCTAGAAATACCACAAAGCTTACTTATGAGAGATTTGATTTAGAAGGAAGCTGTTATTACGTGTAATTTGAAATTTTAGAGATAGAGCAAAGACGGCGTATCGACGGCGATTCTTCGACAAAGAGGAGAAAAACGCGAAGGGAAAATATTCTTTAGTGAAAATGGATCGGCAGGCCGATCGCGCCGTTTCGCCTTCAACACACGGACGATCCATTAAAAACTTTTCCCCGAGATAAGTAAGAAGCAAGGGCGGTTCAACGATCAACGATAACTGGCCATTCAACATCGAGTAACATCTTAAGATCTACTTAAATTCCGGGCTGGAACGACGCGACCGGGGCCTGAAATTTGCTCGAAATCGATCGAGCTGTGAGAATAAAGGAAAAACAAAAAACTTTCGGCATCATCTTTGTACTTGGAACGTACGCGTCGATTCTCTCTCTTCTTTATTTCTTTTCTTCGAATTTCCCCCTCTTTGTATAATTCATGTCATTTTCCGCGCATGCATATTTCGCTTCGTCGTTTCCGAATCATTTTTTCAAAGAAAACTCTCTTCAATCATTTCCTTTTATGGAGAAATGTAGGAATCTACATTGATATATTTATTTTTATCAAACATACCTTTGCCTCGATTTTTGTCATTCATTCGTGCTTTCCAGAGTTGCATGCTCGAGCAACGAGATCACATCGGGATAGCTTCTCGAGTTAAATTTATCGATAACGTTAACGATATCTTGTAGCTCTATAGTTCCTCGATCAATACTGATCTTGGAAGAAATTTCAAACTCCAAAGTCGTTAATAACAATCGTTTGTCTCCGTTCATGGACCATGGCACCTTGCCATCCGAACCGTCGATTGGCGCACATCGCGCGCAGATACGTATACACCACGTTTAATCATGCTAGTGATATATGCGTATGATAATTAATTCGCGTATATCGCTTACTGACTAAGGAAATCGCGATCGCGCGCGTCGCCGATCTGCCGGACTCCGGTTAACGCGCCGATTCGGCCACTATCTCTTCACTAAATTATAATCCAATAATGTAGTCTGGGAAAGACGAGAAAAACGCGTGATATCGCAACCGGAGCCGAGTCGACGTCGCGACGCGCCGATCCTTCGCGTTTCGTTTACAGCGTCGTATAATATCCATCATGTGGTGTCAGAGAGACTGCAGCTTGGCAGCAAGTACAATGTGTATATAACTAGGCATGCAACAATACTTGGAGTGGTATTTTTCACGAGTTAAAAATAGCGATCAACCATTCGATCTTCCTCCCTTTCTCTCCCCCAATATATCTCTTTCTCTCTCTCACACTCTCATCGTTTCACTTTCACAGTTGCTCTTTTTGGTTTTACTCATTAAGTAACATTACTTGGGCCCGGGAAGAATGTAATTTTTCTTCTTTTTTTTTCTCTCTCTCTCTCTTTCTCGCAAAAGTTACACAGAGTCGCCGCGCGCCGCTAATGTCTTTTGTGTCTCGCATGTGTGGCATTGTGTGTGTGGATAATAATAAAAAAAAATTCCCCTCTTTCCTTGAAATGCACGGATACCTTTTGCACGGTTTGACTCGATCTCCTCTCCGATCTCCTGCTCTTCCATACGGAAGGTATCCTCTGATCCTCGACTGAGACTCGGTAACAGATGCATCTGCAATTTCATTCTGCCATAAAAGTTGCCAAGAGAGTCAAGCGAGATTTAGAGGATAATATCAATTGTTCATCTTTCGATTATCAAAGTCGCTTCGTCGGCGGCGTTCGGCGCGATCGGCATACAATTAACGCGCGCTGCGAACGTACAAAAATATATATGTGACATTTATAATCCGCTATAGATTTCTAAAAACTCGTCTCTTTTTTTTTTCTCTCTCGTTATTATTAATTCACCGGCGATCGACGTCGCCGAGCGCCGCTTAGGGAGCCTGTTATTACTCGCGAAAACTCTTCCAATTGGACTTCCATGAACCTCGTTTCGTTTCTCTCTTCCGTTTCTCTATCTTGCCGATCGTTTGTCGCGTGAAAAGGAGATTGTCGGGAAAAGTGGGATCTAATTAAATCGCAAAATGATCAAGCTACGCAAACTCGCGTTTAAAATACTAGGAGAAAAGGATGTATTAGGAACGAGATAAGCAAAACTCAACAATTCAAAAGAATAAAAGCAATTCGATTTGGTCATCCGTCGGTTTAATCGTATCCGATTGATAGGACGATTGTTGCAACTGATATCTTCTTCGAGATTATTTCCATTCGTTTATAATTCGCAACCTTATTACCCCGAGTTTCTTTTTCTTTGGTATTTATCACGCGTGAAGCAGACTTCTATGTCTTTATTAAAGTAAACAATTTTCCAATTTAAATAAGGAAATATCGATACAATATTTAATTGAACACACTGCATTTGTAGAAACCAAATCGATAATAAGAAAAAGATATTGTGGAAATCATTGTAAAATACGAACAATTTAGCTGTATATAATAATAAATTAATGCAAGTGCTAACAATTATTGTCATCAAAAATAATTACGTAAGAAAATAAAATCTTAATAGAAGCAAAAAATAAAAAAATTTGGTTATTTTTGAATGGCGTTTCTCCTTGCATGGATGGAATGATTTTAAATGGCTACGAGAAACGTCAGCGATTGTGCTACGCATCGCGTGTGTTGATGGACAACAAACTAACTACGCTAAGATATCTATAGATTATAATGCATCGTCTATACTCAAACAGGAACACACTGCTATGTAACGTCACACATTATAGTGGAATGTAACCGATCACCATCGGCGAGAAAGCTTCGTCGGGGAAACAGGTCCTCTCGTCGATTGTATACTTGCATTAAAAGCGCATATAACACGCCTACATAGATCGTAGATGGAGATACCGATTATCGGATGAGAAGATATCGATGGATCAAATCGGAAAATGTCAATCGACACGATATTACGTTTCGCGGTTATACGATTTTGAGCTGAAAAAACAGGAAAGTCACATTATCCGAGAATTATTGGAATAATGAATAAGTAATCAAGATTTTAAATATCATGCCGCGTCAAATAAATAAAATATTTAATCCACATATAAAACAGTAAAGCTGCAAATTTTTATATCAATAATTAGATCTTTCCTCTCCGTTACGACAGTGGACTTTTCTTAAGAGTTGGATTTCAGTGATTCGATGTGCTTCAAAATGGACTTTCCTCAAAAGAGGAGCTATTGATTTTCCAAAGTGGGGGCCGTCGACGTTGTCAGAAACAGCAGGCGTAGAGAAGAGACGTAGAGAATGAAGAAAAAAAAAAGTAAGACCACAATGCTCGTGCGTAATGTGAACTGAAAATATTATTAAAAAGCATTTTACAACAAAAAATAACTAAAAAACAAACAAAAATACGATTTACAATTAAATTAAGAACAATCGAGTTGTATCATCTAAAAATAATAATAATAATAATACAATATTATATAATAATATTAATAATAATAACATAACAAACCAGTACAAAAAAAAAGGGAAGAAGAGAGGCTGACAGTGTGAGAAAGTGACAATATGTCGAAACGGTACTCGTTCTCATCTCGCGCGCGTCTCTCATCTTTAATAACGCGAGCGCGCACGAATATATAAAATACACACGTAGGCACATAGTAACATATATACATCATACATACACACACACACACACACACACTCACACACATATACACACGCACGTATGTACGTACATCTCTCGATTTTCTTATTTAGGAGTAATGCGTAGGAATGGAATTTAATCTCTCTTATCTTGTGTGCGCGCGCCTCACACAGTCGGATTACTACTGACAATGAGTGCGATAAACTACTGGTAGTGATGGCTAGCTGGCAAGGTGGCGCATTGTCTCTCCCCTCGGTATTTCCGCGTTATAATAACGTAATAACGATACACAATAACTGAATTAATAAGAATAATATTATAATAATGTAATAATAATATTATAATAGTAACTAAATATATATCCAGATAATAATAATACAGTAACTAAATAATAATAGATATAATCATAATAATGAGACAGTATTGTAACTACGGATCAACACATGCTTATGCGATATAAATACTAATGGACAGATATCTTTGTGATGTCATCTCCATGGTGCAAGCTTTCCTTTTCCATTCGCATCGCGAAATTTTATATTTTCTTGTCCCTTTCTCGAAAGGAGAATAATATTTAAATGTCCCGTTTTCGCGCCGTTCTCTCTTGGCGTTCCGTCTTTGTCAAGTTATTTAAAAAAAAAAAGGTAAATAAAAAGGAAACGCGGAAACGCGCAATCAATTCACGTTGCAACAGCTTGACGAATCAAGAAATTGAAAAGGGAGCTTGACGGTTTGCTCGAGGCGAGGTGCGAAAATGGGACTGATCGAAAGATTAAAACAGAGATATCGAAATAAATCGCTGTGAAAAAAAAAAACAATAATAATCAAAATAATTTTCGATGATTCCTGCATTTCGGTGTTTCTTTTTCTTTCCCCGGACACCCTGTTAATTTCTATCGTCCTTGTTCGTCCTTGGAGCTTGATCCTCGTACATCGCGCGAGGACGTTCTCCGATCGGAAAAGTGTCGAGAAAATTTGCGGTCAAGAATAATATAACATCGATTCTTCCAATCGAAATGACAAACAACGAATGTAAAAAGCTGATTACCAATCGTCCTTATTATTCGCGATTCGAAAGAAGATCGATATAAGAATATTCACGGAATGTTTGCGGAATTTATCTGGAGGGCGAACAAGAACGAGAATCTGCGACGATCACCTGGTTCGGTAGTCTTTTATTGTAATTAATATTACAATAAATTCATAATTCGCGTTGAAATTGAAGAATCTACGATTTTTTTTGAATACATCTACCATGGTGTACCTGTATCTGTCAAACATTACAAATTCGTTAATCGCATGATGCAAAATGTTTATCGTAACTCGCGTCTCTGAACTCCACAATTTATAAACATCAATTTTATGAGATTTACATAAACGTTCGCATAAACGTCATAGAAACTTGCACTTGTTCTCGATCACATATTATGTATTTCTTTCCTTTCTTTCTTGCTCTTTCTCAAAAAGCCACATCTTTATAATGGCAATTTATCTTATTAATCTTTATACCAGGTACAAAACGCTTGAATCACAATTTATCTCTTTGATCGAGCATTATATAAATGCTTAATAGCTGATCGAAAATTTTCAAATCTTCAGATCAAAATCTTTAATTATTAATTGAAGTCAACAAAAATTTTTAATTCGATCTCACAAATGTCCGCTCGTACCAGAGCTTCAATTATTTAGATTTTGACTACCAAATCAAGTAATCACGAGACAGCGATGACCACAGATTATCCCAGTATCTTCGATTACAAACAATTGTCTTCAAAATCGAATTCAAAGACGCAGAAGCGTTCGCGCGCATTTTAATTATTGTTCGTCTAATCAAATCACGGATGGTCAACTGTTATAATAAATCGTTATGTTATTTACTTTTATTCTTAATTACTAATCAATTTAAAAATCTGTTATTTCAAATTGAAACAATATCCAAATTGATCGAAAGCAAGTGTTGCACGATCGAGTGATTGGAGAAGATCAATCTTTAAAAAAGTTTGATTAAATTAATCGCTCATTTACACATAAAAAAATCTATCGTATCTTCTGATTGATATAATAACTTTTTTCATGAATGATGATTAAGCGCTAACTTCGAAAGCTTTGGATCGATTTGGGAGAACTCTCCGAAACTTCCGGAATTGCGCCGGATGTTTGCGCAAGCGACGATAATTCGGTAATCGAAGATCTGTAATCCGCGAGGCCTCGTAGTCGAGTAATAGGGTTAAAATTAGGATTATATGCCAGCTAGCCTTTTTCCCTTCATAGTATACCACCAGGGGAAGGGAGGCGTTGAATAACGTCTCGTATTGGCAATCGAATATGTCACATCGAAAGTCGCAACACACAAGCATTAATAATAGTAATAATATAATAATAAAAAATACAATAATATTAATAAAAATATAATATAATAATAGAGCAAACATGTACGTGCGTGGAGTCGCGCGGCGGAGAACTATGGGAATTCCCGCATGTGTGTATGATTGGCGTGATTCTTTATCTCTATCCAACAAAATATATTAATACTATAAGTTGCAGAATAAACGATGATGCCGACGCGAACCTAAAACGGCTGCGCGGCAGTCGGGGAAGGGGTAGTTGGAGGATATTGGTTCTAATCTCGTTGGCGTTTTTATCGAAATACTAGAACGTAAAGCAGCAACGACACAAGCGGAAATCAGAGAAAAACAGAAATATGTCCCACAGTAGTTGTGATAACTTATCGAGAGAACGAGATACAGAGCGAAAAAAGGAAAGTCTTACACGCTTACTAAAATGACTAATAGCTACTATACGCTCTACGATACTACTAGGATAATAATGATAATAAAAAAATAATAAAATAAAATAAAAAAAGAAAAGAAGAGAAGAGAAAGAAGAGCCCAAGGATGGGAAGTTGGAGAAAGCAATGCTTTCGTTCGTTGAGGATGATGATATAAACGATAAACATGCGTGATTGCTACATTTTCTACTACAAAAGCCGAAAATAAATTTCGGCAAATTAATGTCGTCAATTGTACATAGCGGAAACGCTGAAAATGCTATGTGTGCACTCTACTTCTTTTCTTAAAACTTCATTCCTAATATAATACTACGCCATTCTAGTCTCTACGAACGCTCGACGATTCCTGCATGTCTCTCCGTGTGAATTAAACAATCTTTATTCTCCGTCAATTTATCTGCGCCGTCAATCTATGAGCGACTTACTTACATCAGGATTTCGTACTTTGCTTCCAAAGGTAAATTATTTATGTATTCTTCGCGAAGAATAATATTTTTAATGTATTGAATAATGTCGTTTGCCAATAAAAGTGAGCGGTTGCTAAATTTATCAACGCGAATCTTACAGTGATAAAACTAACTAGAAAAAATGTGCGTACGATTAAGTATTTAATATAGATCGGCTCAAATTCAACGTCGCGATAAAATAACAGAAATGCACAGGAGAGATAAATTAGAAATTAACTAGATAAAAAAAACTAATCAATAACAATAAATTGAATTGAGGAGAAATAAACACGTGCACGATGACCGTTCGACATCGTCGCAGTCATAATTAAATACGAAACGCACCTCAGGATGAATTTCCGTAGGAATTGTCGATAATCATTATACAAAAAAAAAAAAAAAAAAAATAAGACTCATAATTCTCTCAATCCTTTCGAAAAAAAATAAAAAAAAAAAAAAAAAAAAAAAAAAATCCGGATGCGAAAATAATCGCAGAGGGAATTTGATGACGGGGATACCGATCGATCTATCGATTCGTAAACATATAGACGTCTTGTTTATTGGAAATCTACGATTCTCGCGACGATTCAATCATCGTTGGTCTCAGATGATCAGCAAAGCTCTATTAAACACACTTCCGCACACGATTCAACGATCCTGTCACCTAAATCTGTCGACGCTATACTGAAATGTTATATTGAAATTTCATCTAATATAATTAATAATTATATCTAAATACTTTCTCAAACTATTTGGCGTAATCATATCAATGTCGCATGGATCAATTGGTTGTTTTACCTTAGTAAAATCAACCAATTATCCATTCAGATAGCGCGCAAACAATTTGAGAAACCAGTTAACGAAAGACCGCTCGAGACATATTGACAATGTGTATGGGTTAGTAACTTGCAGTCTAAGACCATACAAGCCGTTCAATAGAGGGTTTCCAGTTTCGTTCGTCCCGTCGTAGGACCAGAGACTGAAACCATTAAGATCCGCGCAAACGGTTGCAATATCGCGTGGACCTTAGTGGATCTTTCAAGAGAATACGATGAAATAATAGTATCTGCGACAATGCGGTCCTCGCGAGCTTTTGCACGAGGACGCTTCGAACCGCGGTGACTGGAAATGACACACTGATCGACCACCACGTCGGAGAGAGCAACGAAAACGTGTAAACGCGCGTCGATTCAGGCACGCGTGACGTTTGCACGGCCCGTGTCGTCGAATAGAAACGCGCTTCTCGGTGTGTAATTATCGGACAAGGTCTCAGAGAGAAGATCGTGGTTAGTTCGGGATGAAGGGGGAATTGGTAACGGGTGCGAAGGGAAGAGGAAGGAGGACAGGGAAGAGTGGAAGGCGAGGGGGGAAGTGACTAGCGGCGGCGAGCTCTACAACTAAACAACAACAACAGTATTTTCAGTATTATAACAACATTAACAAGTAAGTTATCGCGCACGCGCACGCGTATATACGGCGCGTACGCGCGAAGAAAGGAGCGCGCGCGAATTTGTCGGGGCAGCAAGGTTGATTACGTCCTCTCTCTTTCTCTCTCTTGTTGCGGGTCCTCGACATTCGACGTCGCGAGAGTTACACATAGGGCGTCGCGTGTCTCTCCTCCTTTTCGTCCGCGCAAAACGGGCCGCCGCTCGCGAAGACGCGGAGAAAGTATCGAGGGAAACGCGCGCGCGCTATGCTTTCTCGCATACCGTCGATGATGTCGATGATGTCCGATAATATCGTACGGCGGAGTCCACAGGAGAAACGCTTCGAAGACTCCATTCTTGCCGCGTGAACGACACTCGCTCGAGGGAGTCAAATCCTCGCGTATACGGAGCGTATGATGCGCCCCTTCTCTAATGGTCGGCGGTTCGTGAAACGTCTCGTAGATGGGGGCGGGCGAAGAAGGTGATGGCAACAGTGGTGAATTGATCGCGCGAGCGTTGGTGATAGAACGGTGGATGTAGGAGAAGACAGGCGAGCGTAGGTGAAAGGAAAGATCGACGAGATCGCGGTAATCCCGCGCGGCCGTCCAATGATGTGGAGCGGCGATGATGATGATAACGAGAATGATGGTGATAATACGATGACAAATGTTGACACTGGCGCACGACGATCATCGTCGTCGTCGTGACGCGTCGCTGCTCTACATGCCGATCGGCGGCACCTGCACATAACGGTATATGTACAGCCGATAGTCCTTGCTGGCGAGCACTACCGAGCCGTCATCCATTAACGCCACATCGAAACACTGCGCGTGCTTGACCTTGCTCTCGAGGGCTGAGACCAGTTGACCGTCTTGCGTGAAGATGGTTAGATTGAAGTTGTTATGATTGTCCGCTATCAGTATCTCGCCGTGAGTGTTGATGCCTACGCCGATAGGATAGTTGGTGATGCCCTCACCGCCAATCTGTCGTAGATAAGCACCCTCGTAATTGAAAACCTTGACGCAGTGGGCGCGATTGTCGCTGATGAAGATCTCCTGTTTGTCATTCACCACCACGCCATTCGGGAATTCGAGATGCTTTGAACAGCCAAACTTTTGCAAGACATTGCCGGTCTGATCAAAGATAATGACGCGCATTACCTTGCACTCCACTACGACAATACGTCCCTTCGAATCGACGGTGACGCCACGCGGATGTTGGAGGATGTTTGCGCCAAATTTGCGCACAAACTGACCATATTGATTGTAAATCTGTATCTGATGTGTCGGCGAACGTTCCGTGACGATAATATCGCCGGACGTCTTCACAACTGCGACCCGATTCGGGTAAAGCAGTTGACCGTCGCGTTTACCGCACTCGCCAAACTGAAATTTAAATCTGCCCTCCTTGTCAAAGATCTGAATGCGGTGGTTGTTTGTGTCGGCGACAATGATGTCGTTCTGCGCATTTACGGCAACGCCCGACGGTTCCGTAAATTGGCCCTCCATTACGCCGAACTCGCCGAATTTGCAGTGATAGATCATCTTCTGCCGTTTGATCTGCGATTTGGGAGGGAATATTGCGGTAGCGGACATCAACTTGGATGTCAGATCGAGGACGGAATCGCCGGGCGCGTTATTCGCCGCCACGGCTACCGCCGACGGCATCGCGTAGTTAAGTCAAATCAACTTAATTGACATTTTTCTCAGAAAATAAAATTATATTTTAAATATATACATATATTGTCAGCATTATATACTTTTATATTTGCGCCAAGTAAAATATGAAATAAAATTATTATGTGAATGTGTTAATGTGAATTATATACTGCTTGCTCCTCAAATGCTTTTTAAATTATTTGCTCAGCATTAAAGTAGAAAATATAGTATCCTATATGCAATTAAATTATGCTTTAAATTTATTTTTCTTAAAACTCAGTAAAATTTTCATTATTCTTAATTTAATATTATAAAAATTTCCGTGAGACCAAGCTTAAGCTTTATTCTTATGCTTCATGAAATATGAGAAGGAAAGAGGATACTCGGTCCTCTTAATGGCGGCAGAAACAATTATGCCTAACGGAAGCATCGGGGGCAACATTATAACATCGCCCGCATGCGTCATCTTCTTGTATTTGTACCATCCATGATCAAGAGCCTTAAGAATCTTACACAATGCGACCCGCAGGACGTAAATGACGGATGTGAGTGTAACATGACAAAAAAAGCGGTACGCTTTTATGTTGGATATGAATGAGTTAATCATAAAATATATCTACAATGTGTGTTCATAAAGGCAGATTTAAGATTATAGATCAGTTTTTAATCCTGACTTTGAGAATATATTCTTATAAGAGACATATATATCTCTCTTTCATCGCTTAAAACTTGTAATTTCTTGTTTCTAAATAAGATTATATACATTTTTTCTAAAACTTGTAATTTACATAAAATTATTTCTATATTTAGATAATTATTATTTTGGAATATTGCGGTAGCGGACATCAACTTGGATGTCAGATCGAGGACGGAATCGCCGGGCGCGTTATTCGCCGCCACGGCTACCGCCGACGGCATCGCGAAATGGTCGTTTGTCGTTACGACCGGATAAGCGTCGTTACCGCCGTTGCTCCACTTTTCGTACGGATTGGCGTTCATGCCGTTCAGATTGACATCACTGATCGTCGTGGAGAATGGGCCTAGGCTGTTGGCCGAGCTGAAACGTTTCGAGATCACGGTGCTGATGGTGTCGATCGAGGAAGGCGACGACGACGAGCCACAATTCATACTGGAGGAGATCAGGCCGTTACTGTAAGTACGGTCCAGGAGAAGACCGCCTAAGGAGCCCGCTCCGTTTCCTGGTCCGTTGCTGATGTTGCTGCCACTGCTGCCGATGCCGTTGCTCGACAAGGCGGTAGGTCGTGCGATCGGTGGCTGCTTGCCAATCGAGCCGGCGCTGTTCTCGCTACTACTACTACTCCGCACGTAACCGAAAGTATTTCTCACGCCTACTTGTATCGCCTGGTAATTGCTGACGAACTCGAGGTCCGCGGTCTGATTGGCTATGTCCGTGTTTGGCGTGTAATTGAGCAGCGTCTGGAGTTTGGACTCGAAGACCTTCTTGACTATGAGGAGATCGGTAATGGTGGTAACCTTGGTAACGCGCTCGACGAAGTCGCAGGCCTGCATAATCT
This sequence comes from Formica exsecta, assembly GCF_003651465.1. Lineage (NCBI taxonomy): Eukaryota > Metazoa > Arthropoda > Insecta > Hymenoptera > Formicidae > Formica > Formica exsecta. The sequence continues at coordinate 258,299 of NW_021848428.1, read as the reverse complement.
TGTCCGCCATTTCGTTGGCGCGTTGCCCGAGTACGTTGAGGGAAATCTGCTTCGTTGAGAACACCGAATCGAGTTCCTTCAACAGCTCCTGCTTCCGCTCATCCAGCATCGATCGATAGAACTGAAATGTATCGTTGATCTCATTCTGCGCCTTATGATACTGCACCTGTAGCACCGCGGCACTGTGATCCGCCGCCTTGACGGCCGCACGGGCGTCCGCCGCTTTTGCGCGGCACTCTTGGACGGTCCGCACCAACGCCTCGATCTGCTGAGCGCCCACGTCCGAGATGTGGGCGCAGTCGTGTAGCGGCGCCGCGTGCTCCGTCAGCGTGCACTCCTTGCATATCGGCACGTTGCAGCTCCGGCAGAAATACTTGATTATCTCCTGCTTGTGTCGTGTGCAAAAGTGCACCTTCTCGCTGTTGTTTTAATTTATATAATTTTTTATATAATATATTTATTCTCCATAATTATCTATTTTTTTAGATACAATAAAATAATCAAAAATAAAAACGATAAATAATTATAAGATATGCGTTGTGTGTGTGATTTTCCATCATATATTTTCTTTATATACTTTATTATGACATAATAAAAATTTTTCTCTTTTACAGTTTTGGTGCGTTCAGGATTAAAAAAAACACATACAAAGGAGAAAAGAAATAATAATAATAATACAAAACACGCGTTTCTGCAATTAATATAATTGCAGAGTATTTCGTACGATATACCTAAACCTGCAATTTCTCCGGCCAAAGTTAACAGAAAAAAATTTTATCACTTTTTCCGGGGCGCGATTAAGATTAAGAGTGACTGTGCGCGTATCACGGTTATTATTCTAATTAACATAGGGTCACCGCGCAATGTTAATTGCTAATTGTAATGCAGTTCGTTGCGCAAACAATTTTTCACGGTGAAGTAATAAAGAGCGACCGTACACTTTGTGCTAACTTAGACTTTAGGATTACCTGCATTATACTGTAGCTAGTCACTCCTCGTCCGCTCATCCAGCATCGATCGATAGAACTGAAATGTATCGTTGATCTCATTCTGCGCCTTATGATACTGCACCTGTAGCACCGCGGCACTGTGATCCGCCGCCTTGACGGCCGCACGGGCGTCCGCCGCTTTTGCGCGGCACTCTTGGACGGTCCGCACCAACGCCTCGATCTGCTGAGCGCCCACGTCCGAGATGTGGGCGCAGTCGTGTAGCGGCGCCGCGTGCTCCGTCAGCGTGCACTCCTTGCATATCGGCACGTTGCAGCTCCGGCAGAAATACTTGATTATCTCCTGCTTGTGTCGTGTGCAAAAGTGCACCTTCTCGCTGTTGTTGCCGTTACCGCTACTACCATTGATCACTAAGCTGTTACCTCCGCCGTTTCCGCCGTTGCTACCGTTGCAGGTGGTCTTGGATAATTCCGTTGTGGCGGTAATCGTGCCACCGCCACCGCCACTACCGCCGCCGCTGCCATTGCCGCCGACGGTCTCCAACTTGGAGTCGGCCAGGTTCAGCACCCGATGACCCTCGAAACAGAGCATAAACTGATGCGCCATTACGCAATTCGGACAGAGAAACTGATCGCAGTTGTAACAACGCGCCACAGCGTCGGCCGAACTGGACTTGCAGCCGGTGCAGCGGGTGCGACCGGTGCTACCCAGCCGGCAGCGCGGGCACGGATCCTCGCCCGACTTTGGCGCGTCCAGGCACAAATCGCAGCTGTCGACGTCGCAGATCGCCGAGTCGCTAGCAGGCGGCGAACTGCCGCTCACTGTTACTGGGGACAGCGAGACCGGGGACCCGAGGGAATTCGCGCGCGATTCCAGCGAGGGTGTCGGCGAGGCCATCTTCAGTCAACCGGCATCCCTGCAAGTAGAAAGACATACCAATTAGTTTAAAGCGCTCTCATTCCGTTGTTACATTTTAGAAATAGAACGCGCGCCGTTATAGAGACTACCTCGATCGGAAAAAATGCTCTACAGTTCCATTTTTTAACAATTGTCATTTGTAAAAGATTAGCAATTATTATATTCGCGTAATTTTTATTCTCCACCAATTAGTGATTTTTTTTATTGAAACTTTTTTTATTAAACTTTTTATTGAAACATCGTTAATTATACGCAGATTTTGATATATAAGCCTTTCAAAAACTAAGCTGATCGATTACACTTTTTGCAAATTTTTTAATTTTAATATTATAGAACAGATAATTAGTGCTTTCATACTAAAATTAAAAAGTTTACAAAAAGTGGAATTTGATTTTTGAAAAGCTCACATGTCATTCCCCTCTCTTAATCTTTTGCTGCTATATACACACTCGTGTAAAACAAAGTTTTAATAGCACGCTGTTAAAAATATTTTATCCGTGCAGCTCGTATCGTCCAGATAGTGACGAAAGAATATCGTATTGTTTCGCATCGCGACGATGGTAATCTATTATATTATACTGGTATCCAGTGCGCCATAATAATACCATAATAACGTTGTAATAATCTTTAACTATCGCTCCTGGCTGTTCCTCAAGAGTCGCTGAGTCGTTGGCGCGTAATCGTTATTACAGCGTTTTCTATCTCCAAGTTCTCTTTTATTGCGATTCCCACGCGTATGTCCCTCCTCCTTTTTTCCTTTTTAGGATTACCTGCATTATACTGTAGCTAGTCACTCCTCGTTCTAAGGAGAGCCTAAGGGTGAATTTATGCAAATTATTCGCAAATTACCGTGAAATGGAATAAAGTGGCCAAATTTTGATAACGATGCCATTGACACGAATTTGTCGATTATTTCTCGATAAAATATATTGAAATAAAACAAAATCCTTTCTATTTCTATTCAAACTTATTTTTGTTTATATTTTGAATCAAGTTTATTTTAATGGACTTCCAGTTTGAATTTTATCAAGATATTTGATATAATGTAATAAAAAACCCAGATAAATGATTGCAAGTTTCAGTGACTGAGATAAATGAGAGAAACAAGAAACAATTGAAGAGTAGAAATAAAAAGAAGATTGGATATGCTATAAGAATAATTTTAAAATAAAAAAAGATGTCATCAATCACGTTCTGTATTTCTTAAAGCTCTTATAGCCTATTTTTATTTTAAGTCTTTTTCCGCCTATTTCAATATTCACAATTAAAACTTGCAGATACATTTATTCTGGCATTTTTTCCTTATTACATTTATCAATCACTATTATTTCACGGATGAGAATTCCGAAGTTCTATTTTCCGGCTTCGCGTTCCGAAATGTATTTTGCAAAAGCGATGAAGGATTTATGGTTGCGGCAGGTTGTGAGAAGGAAAAATACTATGTCGAAGCTGCACCTCTCGGCCTTGCAATCAATTTTTCAACGATGGCCGGCGGCCCCTGAAATTTACTTTTATGTTACGTTACACACCATCGACTACAGTGTAGAACGGGACTCGACGGCTGCGGTAACATAAACACAGTATGCAATTTTAATGTGAGAGAAATGTGCTGCGCGAGTGCCAAAGGTTTATTAATTTATGGAGGCTCATTTCCCTTCGTTTATTGCAGACGCGACATTGCCCGGGGCGATGTTTCAAAGCGCGGAGAAAATCTTCCGCCCGTTAAAAGAAAACTTTCTTAATTATCCTGTCCACGTGACAGGAACTCTCGAAGGGTGCTTATTTATGCATTAGCGACGTAATTTTTATACACATAATGGCATTCGAGTCAAGGATGTCTGCCATATAAGATGATTCTTGCTAAATATATACAGTAAACCGTCCAATTTCGATACTATTCTAAAAATTTAAATTGTAGCAAAACTAAAAATGTTTCACAGTGCGGTGTGTATTTTATTTGAAATATATCTCATTGTCAATTATAATTCAATTTGTCCATTTTATTATTTAATTTACGTACGTATTAACTTTGACTTGACATTATTTGATTGACGATTTTTTTGTTGCATAAAATTGAATTAAGGGTAAGATAAAAAATCTCTACCACTTTGCGCGATCCATCGTCGGCAATTCAAGCAATACTACTAGTTACACATTAGTGAGTAACACGCCGATGTGCTATTTATGTGATATCCAGCTTTCTAAAGCGTCGTGAAAAGAGCGGAAATTATTTCTGACTCGTTTCACTGCGGTGAGGTTGTTTACAACGACGCACGTTGTGTCAGAGACATCGATCGATATACATATCGGGTATGTATGGCCGATATTTATAATGTTAAACGGGAGTCCGGCTCTCTCGCTTATTTGTGGCATAACGCAACGTCCCATATTGCTCGCGCAACGAGACGGTTTTCACCGTGAAAATGACGTTACTGCAACAGACATGTGTCTTTTACACAGGCGCCTATTAAATGCTATCAATCCGTTGCAGAAATATATATGTAATATTGTTAAAATCCTAGTGGAGTTGAAATATTTACGCATTGCTTTACGTTTCGAATAAGCTACGATATATATGTTTACGGAAAGATTAGCGCGATTCTCATTAAATCTTCTTTTAACTGGAAAAAAAAAGGTTCGCATTTTCGTCATAACGTGCATACAGAAGATCGAAATTTTCGAAATTGTCAAAAATTAGCATTGTTACAAGGTTTCAAGACTCAAAGTGTTGTAATCTTTGAATCTATTAAAGCTTCAAGCTTCTTTAAGATTTCAAAGTCCCATGGTACCAAGTTGCCGTCGATTCGCGTCAAAGTTTCAAGGTCCCAAGATTCCGAAACTTCAAGACTTTCGGATGTTATCATGATTTTCAATATCTAATATATTCTAAAAAACTCGCGTAAATATTCAATAAAAATATTATTATCAGCAGAAAGTTTCAAGCAGGATACTTATAATGGCGATCAATGTTTCTCAATTTTTTGCGATGCATACGATTTATTTGCCGAAATTATTAAATGCGGTATCATCCATCGCGTTCGCGGACGAAAGGCCAGCCCGAATTCTACCAGGTAGGAATCGATAAAGGCTAAAATTAGCTTGGCGCACTGATTGGTGAGAAAGCCGAACAGCCGGAAACGAGATCAGCGTCCGTTAACGGCGCGAAATTCCGACGATCGAAAATTGGATAAGAGCAGTTGCAGTACTTTTATAAAGTTTTTTTCGCGGCTCGTACGTAAAAAAAAACAAAGTATCTATTGAAAATCGAAGAGCAACTATTCTTTTCTAAAATTTTCTAACAAAAAAATGTCATATATATATATATATATATCCAGTGCGCCATAATAATACCATAATAACGTTGTAATAATCTTTAACTATCGCTCCTGGCTGTTCCTCAAGAGTCGTTGAGTCGTTGGCGCGTAATCGTTATTACAGCGTTTTCTATCTCCAAGTTCTCTTTTATTGCGATTCCCACGCGTATGTCCCTCCTCCTTTTTTCCTTTTTTTTTTTTTTTTCTCTCTTTGCAACCCCGACGCGGTAGCAGTTATTCGCGCGATACGCGACAAGCAAAGGACTCGTCCCTCTAATTAAATCGCTCGAGTCGGACGGCCATGTTTCACCTGGCAGCGAGAAGAGGAGTGAGATCAGTCTAAGGGGGCCGGAGAGGAAAGGGAACGATGCGCGCCGACCGCGAAGGAAAAGGAAGAACGAGGGAGGACTGGTATAGACCGCGAGTCCAAGGTCACGAATGCGAAGGTTATCGTACTTCTCTCCCACCAAACGCAGAGCGAATTTATCGGGTACCGTGCGACGATGCACTCGGCTTTTCCACGCTCGGAAGAAGGAGGAGAAGCAGAGAGAAGGATAAAATACCGAAGAGGAAGAAAAGAGAATGCGAGGGAGGGAGAGATATAAAGCATTTTTCAGCGACCTCGACGTGCGAAATCCGTTTAAGTGAAGATATTCCGTTTCTCAGAAGCTGTGTTCGTCGTTGACAAAAATAAAGCCTACGCAAAGAGAAAGAGAGAGAAAAAAGGGGACCATGACATTAAAATCATTTATATTCATTTTTCTTTTGTATTCAAGTAAGGTAAGCGGTCAAGGAACCAACCGATACATTGTTGAACGCGAGCGAGATGAGGAAGCCAAGCAAAGAAAGACAGAGAGGAAAGGATGGAGTCGAACTAAGAGAACAAAGAGCATCTGCTCCAGGAAACGCTTTTCAAAGCGTTACAACACTAGCTGCTCTACTCGCGCGCGCTGTCTTCGTGCAAGAATTTCGATTAACTCCCCGAGATAAAAGGTGAACGCTCCTGAGGGAAGCGAGGTCCGTGGAGTCGAGGTCGCCGGAAAGCCGCGTTTAACATACCGAGGCCAACAAAGTCGCGAAGAGCGTAACGCATGGCAGCCGCGATAAATTCACTGAAAGTGAATTCACGCCATTACCAAGTGTAAAAGTGTATGTGCGTTAAAATAATGTAAACGTAGAATATCTTCGAGCTGAATAGAATATTTTTATATTTAGGAAATATATTCCAAGTAGCCAAGTCGTATTTTAACGATGTAGATCGTATCGGTAACCCTCCACCGGCGAACGCCGGGTTACTCACGTGTAACTCATATATTAAAAATGTTTTATGACTCGTGCGAGATAATCGAAACAAATATTTCAAGTATGTATTGTACCGAAATTTCAACAATTTTATTTAGGAAATATTTGTTTTCTTTTAATTATCAGAATCAAGTAATATTTTTCAAGAGATGAATATTTAAATTACAATACAACGTATACCCGCATAAAATTAAAATCCATATTATAAAATCTCATTCTGCGATGTATTATAAAAAAAATTTTGCTATGGATCAAAATTGACTCAGCGTCCGTTATCATGTATGTAGCTGTTACATTGTTCATTATCCAAGGATTAATATACACTCTCTTCGAGTTTTCTTTTTTTTTTTAACGGAGTAAATAATTTTCAAAATCTAAAGAAAGAGAATTTTTTTTAAGCGAGATGATGAAAATCACGAAACGTCATTTTATTAACGAAAGTATCATATAGATTTCGTAGAAAAATTAATACAAAATATATGATATATGAAAAAGGCAAACTGCAAGTCGTTTAAATATCTATTATTAAAATTAAATTCATTCATGTTGGAATATTCTATGTGTGTAAAATAATTCGAACGAGTTATATATAAAAAGCCACTACTATACGTTTCCGTTTATTCATTCACGTTTATCTTTTTTTATACGTTGAAAACTTGGCAACTTTATCCATTGCATTTTCCCATTGTGTTTTTATTTTATCTTAACATCTGCCTCTGCACGTCTCGATTATCGAAGATCGTTGGGGAAAGAATAAAGGAATATTCCCAATGACCATGTGTGGCGCAAGTATGACAAATCAAGCGCCACACGACGGGATATAACGGGTTAATTCCTCCACTCTCGCGGCGCGAAATGGGGATGAAGCGTTGAATAAAAAATGCGACATGGTTCGCGCGCGCGGGGAGAGAAACGTGTCCTTGGTTAGAGGATAATTCCCGTTACCGAGGTACCGTTGCATTTTCGAACGCGGATCGCGAGCCCCGCGGTTGAATGCACCGTTGGAAGGGGTGGCGGACGGCGCGTCTGGTTACCATGGTGACGCTGCATCGACCGCCCCAACCCTTCGAACCGGGGTTGTTCCGACGAGGGTCGAGTCCGTTGCCACTCGCTGGCGCGAGTGGTGGTGGTGATGGTGATGGTAGTGGTGGAGCGGAGGGTATCAAAGGGGGGGGATTGGCAACCGCCGCCCTTCGGGAACGGTAACCGTTGGTGCATCGCCCTTCCACGCAGCCCGGCAAGCAGTGCGTGCTTTTCTACGGGGTGAGCGAAAAGAAACTTTTCGACGAACGAATATAGGAGCGATTTAGCGAAATTTTCCGAAATCTTCGAGAAATCCAAAACCTCGCGAGTTTGTAAGCACTGTAATTAGAAATTAAACATTCGAAATGCCACGTGTGATCACTTATAAATAATATATTTATATAACAAGCTGTGTGTAATATAAGTTGAGACAAAATATATATAAAATTTCAATAAATGAGCAAATAAGTAAAGCTATCAAAGATGCTTTCGATTGAAAACGGTTAATGTTTGCCTTTTCTTTTATTAAAGCTGCACGCGTCTCTTTTCCCTTTTATCGGAAATGTAATTACTTTGAAGAGACGGATCTCCTCTCGGCCTATCGACCTTTATTACAGAGAGCAGCGCAGCCATGTGTTTCGTCGGGGAAAATTTTATTTTTTGCTCACACACGTCTGAGCCGTGGTAGAAATAATTAAACACTGCGACGCGACGCGACGTGTCCGCTCCTTTCCGCACACATATCTCCGTTTCTTTCTTCAGCGTCGGAGAGGAAACGTCGGCGCCCGACGCCCGGCGCCGCACGCGCTGACACACGTCTCCAGGCGGGGACAAGAGAATCGTGCACGCACGCGACCTTCCGCACGATCGATATCGTTGTCAGACGCAAAAGATGGTCGCGTCTTTTTCACGATAATAGACCTTTCGCGGTTCTTTGCTTCTTCTAGACGTTAGCTCGTTTTCTATTCACTTGCGCAGACGTAATAAAATGCAGCGAAAAAAAGCGTCAGGTTTCGCAATTAAAATCACATTATAATTGGCGAAATAAATTTAATCATACATTTACTAAAGACAGGAAACACGTCGAATAAAATATAAGCGTGTGCGGAGGTTTGTTGCGTGCGATAAACTTGCGACGAGGCGTCTGTATGTATATACACGCGATCCTATCGTGCGTTTTCTTATTTTAAACTCGCGTCAAATGCGTTTCTCGACGATGTTTGAACGCGATATTTCGTTCGCGTTTTTCTGCGCGCAACTCGCGCTCTCTGACCTTCCTCTCCGCTGTAGCTCTAAACCTGCTCGTATAGCACTTACCCGTGTAACGTCCTCTCACACGGGTACACGCATCCCTCTTCTCGCTAAAATAAGCCCGTATTTTTAGAATGTCGGCACGTATCGCGTAGGTGCTGCTTTTCCCCGTATACACGCCAACCGTCCGGGGATATATTCGTCTCCCTCTACGCGACCTTCGATTTTCTTTATTCCCCAACGCCTGCGAATCCTTTGATCGCGAAAACCCTAATGGGAAAATTTACCGCACAGCGAGACCTACGCACAAATTTTCTATTCTATCTACATAGTTAGCTTCCTAATTCGATAACCGATCGATTAAAAATATCATTATGTGATCCTAATTTCCCAGCTAAATTAAAGCGAAAAACTTTAAAAAGGGATTATGCAATATATCGTACATATAATAATATTAAAGCAATGTAAGTTTCATTTTCAAACGCGCTATGAATTCCAGTTAAACCTAACCAATTTGAATATAAAATGTCTACATTTGTAAAAAGAGAATCAACAAGATCGTGACAAGAAGCAAGCACTTCTCAATATGCATGCCAGAAAGCATTATTTAGGAAGCAGGGGAGGAGCTTCGAATTTTTCATCTTCGACTAAGGCGTATCGGCTCTTCCGTTCGCCTTTCTGCGCTATCATATAATTTGCATGAGAAGCAGCCGCGGGCCGCGGTATCCTAAAGCACGTATTAACCGGCGAGCACGAGATTAATCCGGAAATACTGCAGGCAAGCGCGCGGCGATTTACGTATTTATGCGCCCCCGAGAGGAGTAGTATCCGGCGGGAGGTGCATACACCTTGCAACTCGCACAGCGCGATGAATTATCGCCGGCCTGCAGATCGCGCCGAGGGATCGCGTGAGTCACTCGAGTCGAGTATAACGCGAATCTCGAATAATAAATTATGATACACACACGACGCACGATACATTGCGCGAGTCTTGGTAAGGGAAATACTACGCGATAGATTTCTAGCGCGAATCGAAGAATTATTTAGATCTCGGGAAGTTTCGCGAAAAAACGACAGCTTGATTCTAACCATGCCGCGATACCGTAGTTTGTTTGCGCATAGAGCGGAAGTATCGCGGCCTTTGCCTATGTCTATGACTTCTTTGATAAATTCAGTGATTCGATTTGATACGAGCATGATTCAGTCTTTATATCGCGGAAATACGGGAATCGAGCCACCGTAAAATCTTCAATTCGATGCACATTGAATTGACGATTTCACTCTAAACGTTCAATCGTCATGTATATATCCGTCCATTCTTGTAATGGACGGATATTGTAGAACTTGTAACAACTTCCTCGATAAATTATCCAAGGCTCACCGCGCGCGGGATTACAGTATTTCGCCAACACGGATTCATTAACATATATTCTCGCAGATGCCACATCATATCAAAGACGCTTGTTAGATATATAACGGTGTTACCTTCCTAAAGAATAACCCCTTGGATAACCCCCTGCGGTGAATAATGTTTGATATTAATTGCGAGATTAATTGCCCCTCACGATGCGTAGATATGGCTGCAGGGGGAGAGACAAGAGATTGGAATTTACATAGATAGTCTGTCGCGATTATAAAATCTCTCACGGGGTACAGTGACCTCTGAAGATACCTTCATCATATATTTGTAATAAGAATATACATATCTTTTCTTCATTAAATCCCTTTTTTATCTTTAATCATCATCAAAAGTTTATTTTTTGATATTAGAAATTATTTCATCTTTTTTCATTTTTCAGAAAAGCTTTAAATATAAAATTTTTTCTTATTTTTATTTCTTCCTTTACAATAAAATATGTATTTTTACAATTTTTGAATTAATCTTTTTAATCTGATTATATCTTTGAAGAATCTTGAAAATCATTAATAATTAAAGTTAAATTAAAATTCAAAATTAACATAAAAATTCAAAATTCAAATAATTAATAAATCAAGAATCAAACATCAAGAATATTTGCGCTAAGAAAGATTATCGTATCGTATATATAAGCCGGGAGTGTACATTTCTCGCGTGTACTCCAGTCTGTAATTTCAATGTCACTGCCGGATCATTCTTCAGCCCCAAACGAGGGGAGCGGTTGCACCATCTGCCCCTCCCTCCCTCCTTCACCCCTTGATTAACGTTATTTCACTCGTCGGGCGAGCATCGACCGCGATCGATACGCAGCGCGGCGCGGTGGCAGTGACGGTATATAGTCATGTTGCCGGGCCGAGGAACAAGGAACGAGATGAGGAGACGAAGCGGGCGAAAAGGCCATCGGCCTGCGCTGCAGGCGGATTGGTAACGGCCGTGGCGCTGCGGTTATGGGAAAGGTGGGCGAGGGAATGTGCGAGACCGGGATGGATAGGGAGAAATTTATTGGCTAAGGCTCCAAGATGCCTTGATGTTGTATATTTAACAATAATGCGCGCGACACACGAAAACAATATGGCTAATTAAAGCGATAAGATTTCAAAAATCAGTGAATATTTAAGTGATTTTCAGTAGACATTCAGTAGACACATTTTGTTTCTCCCTCCGTCTTGTTGATTATGACAATAAGATTTCACCGAATAATCAGCCATTATCATCAACTGATTCTTCTCAGTGAAATTTTACCGTTTGTAATGTTATATCTACTGCACTCTTATCAATGATAATACACAAATTTCACTTAAGAGAGTGGATACATAATAATTGTTCTATATCCAAGTATTGATATATAATCGCTGATATCACAATTCAGAATATTTGCACTTGGAAAGGGTAAGAAAATTCTAACGAAATAATTGATTATTGATTATTCCAGTCTGAATTACATTAAAATAAAAGCGACAAGTTAATATATCAGGTATTTACAAAGTTATAAATAAATTATATACATGTATATATTTAAAATAAATAAATAAAGAAAAATTAATTATCTACATAATAAAAATGACACACAATAGACAAAATCTTCCTTTACAAAAAAAAATTTTTTTTTTCAATTTTTGAATTAATCTTTTTAATCTGATTTTTTTTTTTTTTTTTTTTTTTTTTTTACATGTAAATAATACACCTTAATAAAGAGTTATTTTGATAGAATAAATCACATATAAATTTAATTATATTAATGTTTTCATGAATTTATGAAAATTAAATTAATTTCATTTTGTGCTAAAAATACATTCTAAAAATATATCCCTGTTCCTTTACCTTCAATCATTAAAACGTCTTTTCGCATCAGAAATTAAACTTTATCGATTATATCGAAAATTCTGAAAATAGCATGCTAATTTCGTAGAGAGATGAGTGATCTTCTTGGTATTGCGGAATTCTTCGAACCTCGTTCGACATTCGCCGATCAGGCGCCCCCTTTATAAAGAAAATATGCAAAAACTCTCGTCTCGCGGTATGCGGAACAATGCGTCATTGTGCACCGACGCAAATTGCGCGCGAGTTTACTCATATTAGAAGCAGAATATGCGCGTCACCGCGACGACAAAAGTTGACAGCATTAATTAATTTTTATTTACAGACTCGTAATTGTAATCTCATAACGACAATGGACAAGTAAACAAACGATTATTCTCATATCAGTTGCGATAATCGTGATCTCCCCTTCCCCCTTCTTTCTCTGGAATATATTTTCCTTTCTCCCTTATTGAAACATTTCTCACGATCGCGGGCTATTTTCAGCGTAAAGCGAAACAAGATATTGACTTGCAAGAGATGACATTATTGGAATAACTTTCTTTAATATAAGGGATATCTCGCGATATAAACATTATTACATCATACAGAACGGGAATGTGTTTATAGAGCTTTCTCAGGTTGCTCTGCGAAATTGTAGCGCATTCTTCGAGATTATGATGCAAAGTCGTAAAGACCGAGCTCGCACTGACAAGTAGCGTAAAAGCCTATACGTTACCCTGAAGATATAATGCTCGTAATCTCGTGGCGCGGGTACTTGCAAAATTTACGACCTCTTCACGGTACCGTCTGCCGGGACATTACAATACTCACCTGAAAGGAGAAAGAAAATTTCGTTTAGTATAAGTGCATGCGCATGCCAACACATAGATGACACAATATCCAACAATTAATCTTCTATAATATAAATCAATCTTCTGTAATATCTACATTACAAAACAATTATAGCACTGTTTATTACAACAATTATTAAAGAGTATTTTGTGCTCTTATTAAGGTCGTTATCTTTAGAAAATATAACAATACTGTATAATGTAATTAATTTGTTATTCTTTTTCTCTCTTTTTTATTATAACATATAATTTATAACTCCGTCAAAATTAAAACTAAATTTGATGTAATATATGCTTTGAGAGAATAGTCATAAAATATTTATGAGTGGTATAAAATTTCCCCGTTGTATTTAACATACCTATAATAATCAGATAATTAGAAAAGTCACTCAATTTAAGGATAAATGCTGACAAGTCACCTACAGCAATTTTCTATCGAAAAGAGATTATATTTACTAGCTAGTGCATGCCAAAAATACATAATATTTATATCACAGTAGATATTGCAAAGACGAAAGATCAAAGGTGATCAATAATTGATATCCGTAACAAGATCGACAATAGCGGCTGTATCGATGACGTCCGAAAAGAATGGAATCATGTCCGGAATTTTCCCGATTAAAATACGCTATTTTTGGACGACAAAAAACATGAGAGGAGCGAATCGATAGCATCGGAGATTTCTTTTTTTTTTTTCAAAAAATTAGTTCTCGCCTGAGAGAAGTCATGAAATGTAATGCAAAACTGCAAATTAATTTGCAGGAAGGCTATCGGATATATGATCAGAAAAGTTACCAATTCTCTGGTGTATATCTAAAATACATTAAAAATTGTACAAAAGAATTAAAAAAAAAAAAAAAGTATTAGGACTTCCTAATTGCAGAAGGGGAAACAGTATTCTTAATTAAATATATGTAAATCAATAACGAGAATGAAAGTCAAATGCGTACTTTGGTACATGTTTCGTTAAATATTGAGAAACAATTAAATATTATATTATATAAATAAATATATACAATATTATATAATTATATTATATGCATAAATATAATAATATTTATCGATTACTATTCCACGCGCAATTATATGCGAGAGAATGTACGTGATTAAAAAATATTATTTTAGATATCTTAAAACAATCGCGTTCTCTACATCGTGGCTAGTTTCATCGTCCATCTTTGTCGCGGCGATAATGTAAAAACATTTAAGATTTGCCAAACAATTCACAGATTCCTCGATAATTCGCTCCTTGAATTGTGTGACAATTTAAATATATATAATGTTTTGTAATCTGTGTAACATTTTGAACTCTAACTTTATGAGTTCAATTCTTTTTCAAACTCTATAAAACTTCAGAATATATTCTGAAACTCACGATACTTCTTTCGAGAAAAACATCGCTTCCAAATTCTTCGTACGAATCTTTGAAGAATCTTGAAAATCATTAATAATTAAAGTTAAATTAAAATTCAAAATTAACATAAAAATTCAAAATTCAAATAATTAATAAATCAAGAATCAAACATCAAGAATATTTGCGCTAAGAAAGATTATCGTATCGTATATATAAGCCGGGAGTGTACATTTCTCGCGTGTACTCCAGTCTGTAATTTCAATGTCACTGCCGGATCATTCTTCAGCCCCAAACGAGGGGAGCGGTTGCACCATCTGCCCCTCCCTCCCTCCTTCACCCCTTGATTAACGTTATTTCACTCGTCGGGCGAGCATCGACCGCGATCGATACGCAGCGCGGCGCGGTGGCAGTGACGGTATATAGTCATGTTGCCGGGCCGAGGAACAAGGAACGAGATGAGGAGACGAAGCGGGCGAAAAGGCCATCGGCCTGCGCTGCAGGCGGATTGGTAACGGCCGTGGCGCTGCGGTTATGGGAAAGGTGGGCGAGGGAATGTGCGAGACCGGGATGGATAGGGAGAAATTTATTGGCTAAGGCTCCAAGATGCCTTGATGTTGTATATTTAACAATAATGCGCGCGACACACGAAAACAATATGGCTAATTAAAGCGATAAGATTTCAAAAATCAGTGAATATTTAAGTGATTTTCAGTAGACATTCAGTAGACACATTTTGTTTCTCCCTCCGTCTTGTTGATTATGACAATAAGATTTCACCGAATAATCAGCCATTATCATCAACTGATTCTTCTCAGTGAAATTTTACCGTTTGTAATGTTATATCTACTGCACTCTTATCAATGATAATACACAAATTTCACTTAAGAGAGTGGATACATAATAATTGTTCTATATCCAAGTATTGATATATAATCGCTGATATCACAATTCAGAATATTTGCACTTGGAAAGGGTAAGAAAATTCTAACGAAATAATTGATTATTGATTATTCCAGTCTGAATTACATTAAAATAAAAGCGACAAGTTAATATATCAGGTATTTACAAAGTTATAAATAAATTATATACATGTATATATTTAAAATAAATAAATAAAGAAAAATTAATTATCTACATAATAAGACACACAATAGACAAAAAAAAAGTTTTACTACTATCTTAAGAAGAAAGAAACTTCATTCCTAAAAACAGAAAATATTCCAAGCTAGAAGAAAGGATAAAATGAGACGGAAGCCTACCAGACGCCAGATCGATCGTGTCTGCGTGCCAGCGTCGACAACGGAAACGGAAGTGGTTGTAACGAGATCGTTTAGGTCCCAACGCGCACCGAAGGATTTCTAGCGAGTGGAAAATTTTCGTTCCAATTGAGGGAAATAAATTCTGTTGAAGCAACGTTTATTTCGATCTTCATCATATGAAGAAGTTATCTCTGATCAAATATTTGGATAATAATTTACTATTAAACATATATATGTGTGTATAAATATTTAATAAGATTATATTCAACAGTTAAAAAATTCTTATCCTCTAATTAATGACAAAATCGAGCGAAATGTAAAATAACTTTAATCCACTAATTAATGTCGAAAATATTGAAGATTTTCTATTTTATATAAATTTCATTCTATTAACGTTACGAAAGTATTTCTTTTTACATATGGATAGCGATTTCTTTTCTACATAGATAGTCCTAATTAATTAATAATACATGATATGCTTATACAAAGAGAAAAAAATACATGATATCAATAATTTACGTAATGTCAAAGAGAGAAATAGAGAGAATAATCATCAGAGAATAGTTACGTTATTTTATGAATTGTTAGCAGCTTATAGTGGCACACAAAGTGTATTCGAGCACTTTAAGCAGCATTTCTTTTAACGCTAAATCGAGAAAGTGCTTGTTGCGCAAAAGTGGAATTCTCTCTACTCGAGATTTAACCCGCTGATGCATTTTGACCCCTAAAGTGCATCAGGACCGTGCTTTCCGGAAGTGCCGTTCGTTTTGCCGCCGGAGGTTTACGAGCGCGAAGTTATGACGCTACGCGGGCGTTTCGTTCCGCATGCGGAATACGCGGGAGGTCACTGCACTGCGAACTTGTCCTGTCATTTATAGAAGGTCGCGCTGAATTTGTAAAATCAATTTCACGTGAACTGATATCCTGACGATTTCGCGAATTATTTAAATCTTGAAATAATAAAAGATTGCGCGTATAGAACAATCCAATTATGCTACAAGATAGAGTGTCGATTTAAATGAACGAAATATATAATAGAAACACGTCAGTATTTCGGATATGAATCGAGTTTAATAAGTAGAAAATTCAGTTTAATCATTCTATTGAGTTTGTTGATATCACTTTTTTATTAAAACGGTTCTGCGACACGCGAAAAGAATCTTTGTAAAAATGTACGTATCTTTTCTTAATTATATTCCTCTGTTATATAATATACAATTGTCATTGTGCAGATATACTTGTTAAATAATGATGTTTTTCATTACGAAAAGTCATTTATCTTATTGAAACAATAATTTCAACACTTGTACGCATGCTAAAGAAGAACTATTTAAATGATAAACCGTACAAACACACGCAATTGCTATTTTTATTTACGTATAAAACATATCGTTAGTATTATGTAAATAAAAAAATAAAAATAAAATATTTATTTTTCAATGTTTTATCAGCGATAAACAATATGTTTAGCGATTTTACTTGCAAATACATCTGAAAAGAAAATGAAAGAGGAACGAAAGAACGTTGTGATTATCAAACGTGGAGCAAGGAAGTTACCAAGATCATTTCCCGCCAGCAGCCTCGTTCTCGGAGTTCTTATTGTTAGTTGGCGAGACCAACACTCGAGAGCGGTGTACTAGAGGAGACGAGAGAATGAAGTGACGTGTATATCAAAGGCGACGAGAGAAAGAGAGAGAGCGGGGGGAAGAGAGAGAGAGAGAGCAAGAACGGAAGGGAGGATGAGTGGAGGAGAGGTTCAAGCACCATTTGACCGATCTCTGAATCATCGTTAAGCGACCGTTACACGACGGCTCGTTAAATCGCACGGCTAAATGTGGGTGGGTCGGATAAATCGCACGTCTACAGGGCGTTACATTGGCAGAATTGTTTTCGCGCGCGCGGCGAAACACCATTGCAATCGGAATTGGCCGCGATTTCTCTTGCCACGATCGTGCCCTTGCCTTTGAAATTTTCAGCTCCACAATACGTAATCGGTTTCAAAAGTTTTCTAATTGATTCTAAGAGACACGTTTCATCTCATTGCGTAATTAAAAAATAATAAATAATTCATGAATCACATAGTATATAAATTTTTCATTCCAAGTTATTTATAACATAATGTTATCAAAAGTATAAAAGAATTTTGTTAGAAAAACATTAAAAGATTTATAACTCAGATAAACATTTGTGTATTTTTTTAAAACATATTTAGACAATATATAAAATATATATATTTTTTTTAAATACAATAATTAAAAAATTAGAATGCACATGATAGTTTGTAACTTTATCTATTAATCCAATCCGTAACGAATAATGATGATTACGAAATCGAAGCAATCGTGCTGTATCGATCATCATGTATGACAATGTTAGAGTGATGTGTGAACGTATGACGTAGATTCATCCGAGAACCGGAAGCCACCAATTTCAGGAACAAGCCTGAAGCTCTCCTTAAGTAAGATTTCAATTAAGACTATCAAATAATTAACATTACTTCAAAAGTCTCGACCGACTCTAACGGTTGGCATATTGTCATTATTTAAATCTTTTCTTTAAATACATTTCTACATTTTAAACTTATCTTGTAAATAATACTTTAGAAAAATGCAATTTACAGAGATATGCAGAGAATTTAATATAAATTATAACATTATGAGAGATTACTTTTTTCAAATATTTTTAAACATAAATGATGAAAAATGTTGCATTTCATGTTCGCAGTTCTTTGAAACGTGAAATTGATTAAATACAAAAATACACCGCGTTTTACAATTATTAAACAAAGTTATCTAAAAATTTTGTATTTAAGAACAAACTCTTCGCTATTGAAGAGAGGTTTTGCTTTATTTCTGCCTTAATTATGTACATTAATCGAGCAGGGATTAGTTCCAACGTCAGTGCACGTAATGAATGGGATTACTATTACTTCCTATACAGGCAACCGGTTCCGTTTGTTAGACGCGCGGCGTTTGGTTAATCCTTGCAGCGATCGCAATTATGAGCTCGGATGAGTTTCTAAAAAAACACGTGTCGCGCCATTGCAAAGCGTGGAAATTAGTTTGGCGTGCAATCATTAACGATTCTTACGGTTAATGCGGAACTATATACATATCGCAATATCGTCCCGTAATTAGAGACAAAATGGTCGATTCGCGAACATGCTCGTTTAACTAAAGATAGAGAGAATAAAGATGAGTATACCCGCTTTATGCGACACTTTCTCAAGAAACGTGTAATTCGACGATATTTATACGACCTACGATTAATATAAATGTATATTCAAGATAGATTCGAAGAAACTATTGCCGTTAAAGATACGTATTCGGGAAAAGTGTGTTATTATAGAGAAACTAACAACTTTTTATACATTAGACATCTCCGAGCAAGAGTGTTAAAAATATCGTTGTTGTAATTACGCGCATGTCATTCTCGTTATATAAATTACGAAGCTTTATCTAGCCAAGAGAAAATAGCAGAACATTTATGGAAAGCTAAAGCAATCGCGGCAAGTAAATCCTCCATTTTGAGAATTATATATAATAAATAGAAATTTTTTGGTAAAGAATATAATATTATAAATATATACACAAAAAAAAAATTATGTTGACAAGGATATAATTACATTTAAATATGTGAACTATATTGTATGTTAAGCCATATATTTCAAATTGTAGAATGCTATATATATATGATAATTACCTACAAAGTAATATTGCGATAATATTGATTATTTTCACATTAAAGTTTTATAATATAAATGAGTTTACAACAAAAGCACAACAAAAACCAATGAAAAAACATAAAAGTATAAGAGTGCAACGGTGTGTAATGCGACTTGTTCACATGCGAATTTATGACGAAGTGGAACTTTGGGATGTTATATTTTAAGCAGAAAGACATGAAAAGCTTTACAGAAGGATAGGCATTTTAAACTCGTCCAGTGAGAAAGGAGAAACAGAGAAAGACAAGAAGCTTCACAAGAGGCATCGACAAAAAAGCGCACACCTATGGAACGCTAATGATTATGAGAGGCGACAAAGAAGGTAGCTCGCAAAGTCTTGAACGAAGACAATTCCTCCTCTATCTAGAACAAGTGCAATCCCTATGGATAGCACAAAGCTAGAGAGAGAGAGAGAGAGAGAGAGAGAGAGACGTTCACGATAACAAATTTAACTTCATAAGTTTTTTAAATTAACAATTTCCAAAAACTGAAATAAAAGTTGAGACATGCAAATTATGTAGCAGGCATGATCTAAGGCTATCGGATATATGATCAGAAAAGTTACCAATTCTCTGGTGTATATCTAAAATACATTAAAAATTGTACAAAAGAATTAAAAAAAAAAAAAAAGTATTAGGACTTCCTAATTGCAGAAGGGGAAACAGTATTCTTAATTAAATATATGTAAATCAATAACGAGAATGAAAGTCAAATGCGTACTTTGGTACATGTTTCGTTAAATATTGAGAAACAATTAAATATTATATTATATAAATAAATATATACAATATTATATAATTATATTATATGCATAAATATAATAATATTTATCGATTACTATTCCACGCGCAATTATATGCGAGAGAATGTACGTGATTAAAAAATATTATTTTAGATATCTTAAAACAATCGCGTTCTCTACATCGTGGCTAGTTTCATCGTCCATCTTTGTCGCGGCGATAATGACGCCTGATCTAAACATAGTATGCACGTGGTGTAAAAGAAAAAAAAGGGGAGAGAAAAACCAAATGTTTTGCATCGCGCAATACCATTGTCCGATCTCAACAGATAGCCGGAAACACGCAACGAAGCGAAACTTCCGGCGAAACCGACACCCGTGCGGCATACGCGGTCGCGCAAACAAAACCGCACGAGAACTCACCGCGGTCGATACGGCGTTCGCGACGCGGATATTAAGCGGCCAAGTCACACGGCGCAGAAATACGACGCAGTCGTGCAAAATTGTCGTGCAAACCCTCCTTCCCTCCTCTTCTCGTTGATGTTAACGCATTTATGCGAACAATCGATGAGTATGAAGCAATTTATCGGGAGCTTTAATGCGCGAGAGTGTCCCTCGTTACTTCCGTTCTTTTGGTAACTTTTAGTAATAATTCTGCATTTTCTGCCACACGCGACATTTTTCATCCCCGTGTATCCCCAATATCGACGAGAATATAAAATAGCGTAATGTATGTAAATAAAAATAAAAAAAAGAAATGCATTCAACAGAATAAACATTATAAATATATTTCCATCGTTATCAAATTTCTTCTCTTATTCGTTCCTTTGCGCGCCCAAGAGCGCTTCATTATCTTTTTTTCCGCAGACAAAATGGGACAATACTGTGCGTCGGTCGTAACGACGATGGAAAGTGTAACGGCGGAGTAGGAACTTTGGAAGGGCGCGGAAACGAGGGGACGCGTTGCGTAAGTTAATCGCCGTCAATTTACCCGACGCACCTGGCGTAAGAGAGGGACGTTGCAGTCGCAGTCGTAAAACAACGAATCGCGCATCACAATCGTTCGATGGGGAATTCAGTAACGACGGTCTGGAAGTGAGCCAAGGACGCGCCACCGTGAAATCCGCAGGTGTGCAAACGACGAGAATAGAAACGAAATTGTCGAAATCCTGCTAAAAAATATTTGAAAAAAAAATCAACGCGATAAAATTTAAATAAATGGATTAAAACAATGATTTTTTTTTTAATGCAACATCGATAAAATTTACTTATTCGACAATGCGAGAAAAATTATCTAATTATCCATTCAATTTTTTTATCTTAATTTGCCTTCGTAAAAATGTGTTTATGCTATTAAACTTAAGATGTAACGCGAATGTGTACACGGTTGAACCTCGCGAAATTAATGACTGATATAAATCGGATAAGTCTCTTAGTCGCGTCGTGATGATTCAGCAAGTGGCTGTTTTTTTCTCAAGAAATACGCGCTTATCTTAATTCGGCGTACGTTGTAACGCGAAATTTGTGGATATATACTTCCTCATTGAAACGACTTGACAAGCTTGGGAACGATGATTAAGCAAATCATGCTACATAATTCGCTGACAGTCTGTAAATTTCAAAATTTACATCATCCACGCAACACCCCCGAAAAGCGTCTCTCCTCTCTTTCTCTCCTCCCAAAATTAATATTTCGATGCTACGAGAGTTTATAATTAACACGACTGTATCGAACACATATTACTCTTTCCTTCCCTCCCTCGATTCAATTAGAGCTTCACGTCAACGTGTAATACGCGGATTATGCCTTCGGACGAAAAATAGATCGCACAAAATACTGCAACATTCACGACAGCAGCCGTGCATTAAGCATGAACAAGTGATATTAACGGACGATCAATCATTGTTATTACGAGCTAATTAAAAGTTGTATCGATCGGGCAAGATCTGATTTTCTCGTTCCGCATCGTCGACCCGATGAATATTCCACGCGCCACTGCGAATTGTTTGGCAAACCTGATGCTTTTATGTGCGCTTATATATGTGTGCCGTCAGTTTTACGCCGCTCGAAAATCGAGCGGCAAAAAGCCGCGACCTGATCGATCGCGTTAGCGAGTGTTACGCGCGAGTTAATACGTAAAATCGTGTTGGCTGAATAATACATGGGCAAACGCGGGAGGGATTTGTTTTTTGCCGGACGATGACTAAAGCGCGCCATCGACCTTCGTGCGTGATCATTTTCACCATTTCATTAGATATTAATGCGGCGAGTGTATCACCACCGTTCGATTTAATAGACCCGTCCCGATCCATCGAGAGCTCCTGTTTGCGCGATTCGATAGTAATACCGCGATAACTTTATACGTCAATATTTTCTCGTGTCGAGAAACACATTCGACGTTCGCTCCAATATTTTGATCGCAAATCTTCGGCGAAAAATGCATCTATCCGTATGAAAAATATAATTTTCCACGATCATTAGAATCATCTCCGATTGATCTGATCAATTACAATCAAATAGCACTAAAAGGGAATTAAGTACACTTGTTTGATTTAATAAAACCGTCTTCGCTCCAGAAATTTTGTACAATCGGTGCATATTTTTTTACAACTTTTGATTACGATAAATATCGTATTCACGGTTATATAAATTGTGATTCAGGTAAACTAGATAAAGACACACCTCTAATAAAATTTTCAGCATATTAGAGATATCTCGACCGATATCAAATGTACTCGATCATATGTTCTTTGTGGTGACAGCGCGATCTCGATTCGCATTGCGTCCCGTTCGCGCGAAAATTCTCACCAAGCCAGTGACCTCTTGACCTACCTCGACGACGGTGAGGTGCCCTTTCATCCTCTTTCTCTCTGTCTCCATTCTCCTCCCTTCCTCCAGCCCCTGCATCTTTCCGTCATCGGTTTCGCGGTGCTCTTATCGCACTTTTCTTCGATAGGACAGCCGCCGAACGATAACCACGACCAAGGAATATCGTTCATGCACGAGAAACGCGTGTGTCTGCTCCGCGTATTCCGCTAGTGTAAATCGACAATGCCTTTGATTTCCCGCGCGTTATTCAGATGGCCCGATACGGGCTCAATTCGAAATCGTGTCATTGCTTGAATAAGTCGACATAAAAGGACAGAGAGAGAGAGAGGGGGGAGGGAGAGAGAGAGGGGGGGGGAGAGAGAAAAGACATCATTCACAATCTTTACCTAAATAGGACATTAAGTAAGACGTAATAATATAAAAATGTGATAAAAAAGAACCGTATGACTTTCAATATAGAACGGAATCGTGCTCCCAATTAGATAAAGAAAATTATTCGACAGTAACGTTCAAAAATTGACATTTACAGTGCCATTCGATATCAATCCATTTCGTTTCATACAGAACAATTCAAAATTATCGCATATTTTTCACTTGCTATTGTATAGAGGAATGTTTTATACAGAACAAAGATATCAATATAATTTGTTTATCGTGCGAAATTTCTTATACACTTTTCCCGCGTTAGGTCGCAAGAAAGAAATTTGCAACTGACATCGTGGAGCGGAAGTGGCTTCAGAAATACCGTTACTTTGCTTGGTTTTTTCTCAGGTTCCGAAAAAGAAGAAAAAAAAAGAAGAAAGACACGGAGGGAGAATGATTGGCAGATGTTGCTGTCACTTTCGAGCAATGCGAGTCTTTATACGCGTGAATTATGTGCGTGTGTGTATATGGCTATAAATTAAAAATCATTGGAAAGAATCGCTCGACATCATGTGCCATGATCTTTATTTTCCGGTCGGTTCTCACGATCCACAGGCAGTGAATCACATTCAACCGATCAAACTGGATAGAATGTAAACTGTTTCTTGGCGAAGAAAACACATATGCGTACGAGAAATTTAGTAACTCGATTCAAAAACAATTTAAAACTTTCCATTTCAACGCGTAACTTTTCTTTTTCATTGCAACTATACACATCGTACAATGTTTTAAATCTGTTTAATATCGACGAATAAAAGTTACACAATGTTATCAAAAAAGATTTCACTCGCGGAAAGTTAAGCGATACGAAAATTAAGCCAAAGCAACTCGGATACCGAATAACTTTTACGTTTATTTTTATCTTGACGTTTAGCCCGCATCAATCAATTTAATGCCGTGTTTTTCTGGTAAGATTAAAAAAATGCCGAAAGTTGACTCGCTCTGAAGAAAAGAAATCTGAACGAGGAAAGTTACAAATATTATGTACATAAATTTATATCGATGTCCATATTTTTTTCATGAATATCTTCGTCGAGAATCATTTCACGAGCGAGATCATTTTGATCCCGCGGCATTTTCTCTGTGATAACGAAGCTATCGGTGATTATCGGACCGAGAGTTAGGCGCTCCAAGCAAGCGTTTACCGAATATACATATTCGTATGTACATACATAACGATGTGAAGTGGCCTAACTCTGACTATACTCGAGCGCGAATATATCCCGCGCTCGACGGACGGATGCTCGAGCAAGCGTTTACGCGTTGCCGCGCAAACCCCATCAGGGAGATTACGGGCTGCGAGCATCAGCGTCGGTCGGGATTCGATTAAGGACGGCAGCTCGAGCATCGCAAACCAGGGGCAAACTGTAGAGATTGGATCTTTGAGTGGTTACCGAGGATTCGGCAGAGCGGGTTCGTCGAAATTCGCATCGAGCTCCACCGCGAGTTGATTGAGTCTTATTACTCCGCAAGGTCAAAAGGGTGGCGATCAAGCTCTATATCTTATCCTGACGTCATCGTCAAACATGCTTGCGATACATTATCCTACATTATGACAAAATCGTCGTAGAATCAGCTTTTTCAATTCAACGGCGATTGAATGGTATACGTGACCATTTTTACAGCTTTCAATTTTCAACGTTTAATTCTACGGTAATTAAGTGTTAAATTAGATTTCTGTTAAGATGTAATTTTCATAACGCTATGATTGAATCCTTAAGCACGTCGTTTTGTCGATTGACGGTAAAATAATTAATTTTATATAAGTAATTGGTACGAGAAAAGAGGTGGAAAATGGCAAATAAGTGATACGCACGAAAGTAATTAAAATACATAAATATAAAAGTTTATTTTTACTTAAAATATCTGATCGTTTCATAATATCCTTTTCAATTGATATAGAATACACTTAAAAGTTAAATGTATCGAGCACATATTGTTCCTAAGAACACGTAAGCGTAAGACGAACTCCAATGTAATCGCGTTCGCGGAAGCTGAAATTGCAATTGTACAAACTTGGACGAGTCGACGATGAGGCGACCGCGTGTGCTTTCGATCAATCGTGTGAAGGTTTGAATGGCAAGACAGAGAAAGAGAGAGAGAGAGAGAGAGAGAGAAAACGAAAGAGGCTGAGAGAAAGAGAAAGAACCGCCCATTCGAGGAAGGCATTTGATGGTCGTCACTTTTGGTTAACCGGAAACGTGAGAACATCCTCCGAATGTTAAAACGAGATACGCTCGTCTACGACCTTCCGCATTAATGAGTCGGCACACATTCGCGGCTCCGCGACGCGAAATCTCTCGTCGAGACGCTCGTTCGGCGATTTAAATTCCGATCTCATGACGCCCGTGTCGTAAGGATGTATCCCGACAGACTTATAAAAGATTTTTTAAGTCTCGCGAGAGACTTGTAAAAGATTTTTTACGGCAGATTTCTTCGTAATATCCACATTTTTGTATTTTATCTTTGAGACTATTAATCTCGCGCTAACTCGAATTTCTGGAATTCTTCGTAACTTGTTTGCCTCATTGAAAATAATCGACCGCAATAGTTAAACTCTCTATACTTTTGATACACACTTTACATTAAAAAAAAAAAAATCGTGTGTATAATTATTATGTTATATTACAGTCAATATTATCGATTCTTGGTATCTTCGATTTCATAGATTTCGGATTTAAAGCAAAAATTACAGAAAAAGTTACAATAAAAGCATATATTAATTGATTACAATGACATATATATATACGTACGTCAATATATTTATCGCGATAAAATTATATTCTATCCATATTCGCATCGTTTAATTTTCCAACGATATGATTTTTGTTAAAGAATAAGAATGTAATGCTCTATAGTAACGTTGCGTGTCAAACAATAGGCGCGTTTTCTCTCTCCGGCGTGCGTGGCCCAAATGATAAAAGCCTAACCAAGGACTTGGGAAATGTGGAGGCCATTTCCGGCGATAAATTCGCGTCCGACTACGCGTGCAGGACAGCGCGTGTCGGTTTATTACTTTTAACGATTGCTGTTTGTTACAACGAAAAAGAAACTCACGAAGGGATAAATCTCGGACGTATCGAGCGCGCTTATCTGCCGGGGTGATACTAGATAAAGAATAACGATGGGAATTAAATCGACACTTCTGTCGATATATCGGCCATCTGGCGTCGCGTCGCGTCCCGCTGCGTCGGATAAACGCGATTCGTCGTTTTCTATTTGAAATCGAGAGAAAGAGAGAGAGAGAGAGAGATGAGATGTGTTATTATATTTCTATCCACATCATATCACTTGAACAACTTGTTTTAACCCTCCTAATGCCGTATCAGCGCGATTTCTCATTTTGTCGGAATATTTTTCGCGAGGAAAATCGCAGAATAACATAAAGCAAAAAAAAATGGAAAAAAAAAAACACGAATTAACAGAATTATCTCAACAGAATTTTATAATTTGATATGTAGAGAGTTGTTCAGAGATATTTAACGGCAGAAATTAAAAAATTTCTAATTAATTAAAATTCTAATTAATTAATAATTAAAAAAATTAATTATTAATGTATATAGTATCAGATTCGCGCATTGGAAGAATCCGTAGTCGATAAATAGAGAGAAAGAGAGAGAGAGAGAGAGAGAAAGCCGCCTGGAGCACCCTGTATATTGCACGCTGTATAGTACGAGGTTGACCCGTTCACTGCTGGTATGACGCGATGACGTGTTTCGCCGACTTTTCGCGTGTGTGTTAGTGAAACGAGAATTCCACATGTAATTGTCTGTAACCTCCAGTTACAGCCGCGGGATGGCTTAAATTTTCATTCGCAGTGAATCGAGTGTTTCTGACACTTCGTGGACATTTTTCAAATCGCATTTTCTTCAATTTGAAGAATTTTTCACGCAGCGATTTTTACGACGTCGATTCTTACTCGCGCCGAAAATCATTCTCGAGTTATTGAAACGAGAGAAACGTGTTTCGTTACGCAGTAATCGATACAGAAGATGGCAGTGATAAAATATGTACCGCGTATTTGGTAAATACTTGCAACGCGAGAGAGTAATCGTTTACACAGTAAACATCAACGATTGCAGTCCGAGAGCGGGTTCTATCGCGTATTTAATTCCATGAATAAATTCTACTGATTACGAGACACTATTTTATCTTAAACGATTGCGTTGAAATTACTGCACTCGAAAGAAAACAAAATTATTCCACATGAAGATGAAATAAAAAACTAAATGTCATTCTTCTTCAAATAAAATGTTTTCGTCGAAAAAGGTTTCATCCATTTCCTGTATTTATATAAGAGACATATAATGCACATCTTGATCAGTAATTTCTACAAAGAAAGATATTAACGTACTTTGATGATGTTAGAGAAGATAGAGCACCCAAATAGGTTCATCGACGTTTGCTTTGAGAATTAGCTCTTACTCTAATAAAATTAATGAGAGAGTTTCAATGTTACATTAAACATCATAATCTCTCAATAATAATTGTACTACGCGCGGTTAGTATGTACATCAAATAAAATTGTAACAAAATTTGTATGTAATAATTATAATATTATTATAATATTTGCTGTTGAAATTAATTAACGCTTAGTATTTATCTATATTTAATGCAATAATTGCATGAAATAAATTAAATTAAAAAATGTCCATAATATATACAATAAAATCTAATATTATTATATCTATATTATATCTGAATATTATTTATCGTAACAATTATCTATAACACACGATAATTGTATTTCAATGTAAAGCGTAAAATTAAGATTTCTTGATGCTTTTATTTAACGCGACACTTTTTATGAAATAAATAAATATAAAGCCGAAAAAACACAGTATATATAAACAACGTCAAATATTGTGAGAGAGGGCTGAGCTCTGTTACTGCGTCAAAATTCTAAAATAATACTCGCATCGCGAATTGCAATAGCTCCAAATTGCTCGACGCTGCTGTGTTCCATCTCGAAAGCCGATTTATCGTCGATGGCGACAGCAACAACGCGAACATTGAAAGAAAAAAAATCACACGAATAAATTTTTCGACCGCTCGTAATTCATACACAACGTTACAACGAAAAAAGAGAAAAGTAAAGATCGATTCGAGTAGGATGCGGCAAAAGTGCGAGACAAAAATATTTATCTTTTATATCCATATTCAATTTGTATCTCTTTTCATTTTCTTTTTTGTTTATACTTGAAGAGGATCGAATTTTATTCATCTTGATTAATTAAAAAATAATAATAATAAACCATAAATTCAGATCACGTGCATTATAGTTAAAATACAGCATTGCGTAATCTTAAATTTTCAATAAAATACATGAAGAAATGCCAGAATTGAAATTTCACGATAAAAAGTGCGAAAGGGCAGATTCTATAAAAGAAAGAGAAAGCATGTCAAGGCCGCATATTGAAGCGTGAAGGTCTAGCAAAAGTATTCCGACGGACGATCTATCGATCCGAGACAGCCGCGAACGATCAGCTGTCACAAATCTGTCGTCTACCGGAATTTAAAGCGGAACGTTCCGCAAAATTTTCTCGCAAGACAATCACTTTCTGTATATACATTCTTAACAAAGGAAAGAAAAATATACCGAGAGAAATAAAGAAGCAAAGTTTTAATGTAGAAAGCAAAATGGAGCGAGGATATAACGCTGCGAGCACTTTAATCTCAGTTTCCTTGGCTCGAGTCCTTTCAGAAACGTTCTACATTAAGATGTTAACACAAAGCACATTCTCTTCTTTCTCAACGGTAAGAATCAGATACGCATTCTCTTGGCATGCGTTTACCTGAACAAAGAAAACAGCTGCGAAGAGAAACAAGATATTTTATTCTTTTAATAATACTTGGCGTTTCTCTTGAATTCTGACATATAGTTAATAAAAGAAAAAGAAATGTTTTCTTAGAAAACTTTAATATGTGATGAAATGTTATGACAAACTGCTTGTAGTTTTATAAATATCGATTTATATCGATTTAAAAAAAAAAAAACGAGATACAATTTTTGTATAAAATATCGTTTATCAGTATTGTATCTAAATGTCTCTTTGCAAAAGCAATCCTAATTAAAATTTGATTCAAGATGTTATTTTAATTTAATAATAGTGTTACTCTGCCATGTAAGCTTTCGATTTCCTGATTTGATTATGAAATAAAATGTTTACAGTAAATTTAAATAATTGCGTTTTACTAAAAAAAAAAAAAAAATTATTTAAATGTAGAATAACCAACAAGAACGATTAAATATACATCATATAGATCACTAGAGATATTAAAAATTTATTGTATTTTAATATTTTCAATATAAAAAAAGTTGTTTATTATAAAGATCTTTAATCGGACAGGACTCTCTTAAAATGCCGACTATATTCAGTCCGCATTGATAGCGTTATTGTTATAAAAAAATCACGCTTTTATAGTGGGAAGACTAACTGCATTATCGATCTCTCTTGTAAGCTTCTTATTTTAGAGGCCGAGATACCATTTTTCTTCCACACTAAAGTCCGACGACTGGCGGGGAATTTAAATTGCTCCAGACGCTAACTGTTAAAAATGATGGGCCGTGTGCTTTGGCTGTGGTCTGATAGTCCTTCGCTCGGAATAGGCGGTTCTATCCGGTTCTCTCGCGATACGTCCATGGGATGCGTGAATCCTACACGCGCGAGCGCCTTTCATCCGCGACGGCCTCGCCGGCCGATTGAAAAGGACCGGTTCGCGATTAAACCGCTCGACTTAGCTGCGACTCGACGCGACCGTTTTTAACCCAGTTTTAGTGCGATGTGTAACACTACAATCTATATCCCTTGAAACTCTTTTGTCGCCTACAATTTTCGAAAGTAATATTCGTATTTAAAAGTGGCAACAAAATATTGATATGTATTGCAGATTGTACGGTGTATCGATTTTTCGTGCATATTCCTAACATGTCGGCAAGTGGTAAAACATAAGAAAATTTTATTATTTCTGTTTATACTATTTTTATATATATGATATATATATTTTTCGATATAAATGTGACGTAGACGTTTGAAAAGTGTCACGCAACACGTTTAAAATTTATTGTACAGTGAAAATACAGTTCGTTACACACATCCCTCGATCAATGCGCCCTGAAGATGAATCTTTTAGAATGAACTCGGTCACGGAAATTCGAGAGAAGGGAAGATACAGGAGGCTGCGGCGCTTTTTATACTTTCACTTTTGATGTCTGCCGTTGGCACGGGGATTGTCTAACTAACCTCGAAGTTACGCGAGGAGGAAATGAAAGTTAACATGCGCGGGCGTCATGTAATTGTACCTAGAAACTTCGAAATAAACTATACTTTGAAATGTAATGTACACGTATGTTTATACAGATCACCATTTTAATATAAAGTAGGTACATTTAAAGACAAAAGCTGCTCTCACGCAGAGCAAGCTTTTTTTATAATATATATTTAATATAATATATAATTTAATATAATATATTTTTA
>NW_021848428.1:223839-224908 GCF_003651465.1 Formica exsecta | reverse complement strand
TATTTTTAAATAGATATTTATTGAAAAATAATTTTTATAATTTTTTTCTCACTATAAAAAAAATAAAAGAAAAGTTGTCTCATCAAGAATCGTCATTACAAAATAAAATTCTCAAAGTCTTAACGCTATTAATATATTTTTAAATAGATATTTATTGAAAAATGCTCGTTATAATTTTTTTCTCACTATAAAAAAAATAAAAGAAAAGTTGTCTCATCAAGAATCGTCATTACAAAATAAAATTCTCAAAGATACAATAGTCTTAACGCTAAATGTCCGCTTGAAACAGTTGCTATCATCCTCAAAGATTGTAAAGTATTAGATATTGTTCTTAACTTCGCGCTCACCCGGGAATTTGTCCTATCAGCAATCATATTTAGTCGGTAAAATCCTCAAGCATACATCCATTCAAAGCCGTTCTTATTTCTATATAACTTCCAACTTTTATCCTCTCATCCTCAAGTCTATATTCATTGGAGAGTCTTCTCTCCGTCGCGTCGTCGAGGATTACTCTCAAGAGTTCGTGAAAATGTCAAACGCATGACAACTCAAATGCATAACATTAGTAGCCACATTTACATATTACGCGATACTGGTGCATCGGCATATACTTTTATCGACCGCAATTTTATTTCTTGCAAGAATTATGTATGTACTTGTAACATGTACGAAGCGAAAAAAATACATCTTTTTGCGGCAAATTAAATTATCGCACATAAAAAAAAAAAAATTGAAAGAATATAGTTACTTAAAAAATAAAGAACGTTTAATATAAAAAGGCTGACGCGTGAATTTTTGATAAAAGCTTCAATCGTCGTTCTTGCTTGCAAATCAAGCCCTTTGATTCAATTATCGTTGCTATCCCGGATATCCAGTGACAGATAGCGTCGCGATCTTGCGCGGTGATAACGTTCTTTTCGATCTTATCATGTACATTCCTGATAAATCATTCATTTGTGATATTATATGTGCCGCGTAAAAGTCTGTGAAATGTTAAATGCGTCATGCTAAATGTTTCACAATTAAATTTTGAAAGAACAAATAGATATATAAAATATTATTTTTATAT
>NW_021848428.1:210717-211648 GCF_003651465.1 Formica exsecta | reverse complement strand
TATTTTTAAATAGATATTTATTGAAAAATGCTCGTTATAATTTTTTTCTCACTATAAAAAAAATAAAAGAAAAGTTGTCTCATCAAGAATCGTCATTACAAAATAAAATTCTCAAAGATACAATAGTCTTAACGCTAAATGTCCGCTTGAAACAGTTGCTATCATCCTCAAAGATTGTAAAGTATTAGATATTGTTCTTAACTTCGCGCTCACCCGGGAATTTGTCCTATCAGCAATCATATTTAGTCGGTAAAATCCTCAAGCATACATCCATTCAAAGCCGTTCTTATTTCTATATAACTTCCAACTTTTATCCTCTCATCCTCAAGTCTATATTCATTGGAGAGTCTTCTCTCCGTCGCGTCGTCGAGGATTACTCTCAAGAGTTCGTGAAAATGTCAAACGCATGACAACTCAAATGCATAACATTAGTAGCCACATTTACATATTACGCGATACTGGTGCATCGGCATATACTTTTATCGACCGCAATTTTATTTCTTGCAAGAATTATGTATGTACTTGTAACATGTACGAAGCGAAAAAAATACATCTTTTTGCGGCAAATTAAATTATCGCACATAAAAAAAAAAAAATTGAAAGAATATAGTTACTTAAAAAATAAAGAACGTTTAATATAAAAAGGCTGACGCGTGAATTTTTGATAAAAGCTTCAATCGTCGTTCTTGCTTGCAAATCAAGCCCTTTGATTCAATTATCGTTGCTATCCCGGATATCCAGTGACAGATAGCGTCGCGATCTTGCGCGGTGATAACGTTCTTTTCGATCTTATCATGTACATTCCTGATAAATCATTCATTTGTGATATTATATGTGCCGCGTAAAAGTCTGTGAAATGTTAAATGCGTCATGCTAAATGTTTCACAATTAAATTTTGAAAGAACAAATAGATATATAAAATATTATTTTT
>NW_021848428.1:191789-210555 GCF_003651465.1 Formica exsecta | reverse complement strand
TATTTTTAAATAGATATTTATTGAAAAATGCTCGTTATAATTTTTTTCTCACTATAAAAAAAATAAAAGAAAAGTTGTCTCATCAAGAATCGTCATTACAAAATAAAATTCTCAAAGATACAATAGTCTTAACGCTAAATGTCCGCTTGAAACAGTTGCTATCATCCTCAAAGATTGTAAAGTATTAGATATTGTTCTTAACTTCGCGCTCACCCGGGAATTTGTCCTATCAGCAATCATATTTAGTCGGTAAAATCCTCAAGCATACATCCATTCAAAGCCGTTCTTATTTCTATATAACTTCCAACTTTTATCCTCTCATCCTCAAGTCTATATTCATTGGAGAGTCTTCTCTCCGTCGCGTCGTCGAGGATTACTCTCAAGAGTTCGTGAAAATGTCAAACGCATGACAACTCAAATGCATAACATTAGTAGCCACATTTACATATTACGCGATACTGGTGCATCGGCATATACTTTTATCGACCGCAATTTTATTTCTTGCAAGAATTATGTATGTACTTGTAACATGTACGAAGCGAAAAAAATACATCTTTTTGCGGCAAATTAAATTATCGCACATAAAAAAAAAAAAATTGAAAGAATATAGTTACTTAAAAAATAAAGAACGTTTAATATAAAAAGGCTGACGCGTGAATTTTTGATAAAAGCTTCAATCGTCGTTCTTGCTTGCAAATCAAGCCCTTTGATTCAATTATCGTTGCTATCCCGGATATCCAGTGACAGATAGCGTAGCGATCTTGCGCGGTGATAACGTTCTTTTCGATCTTATCATGTACATTCCTGATAAATCATTCATTTGTGATATTATATGTGCCGCGTAAAAGTCTGTGAAATGTTAAATGCGTCATGCTAAATGTTTCACAATTAAATTTTGAAAGAACAAATAGATATATAAAATATTATTTTTATATATATATATATATATATTTTCAGTTTTGATACCAGAGATCTAAACATAAAATCTTCTAAAGTTTCTTTAATATATTCCTATTAGTTTTATGCTATGCTAATTAATGTCGCTCATGATTAGTGTCTTGAAAAAATAAAAAATAAAATTCGATGAGAATTCCTCATTTTATCGTAGATGCAAATTCTGAGAAAAGAACATTGCAAAAATTCGTGTGCGATCTTACTCTCGCGTCGAAAGTGTGTTTCTTGATTTTATTAACTCTTCACAACAGCTAAAGCGATTCGTGCCGCTAAGGGTTAAAGACCGTCATGGAAACGCGAGCCGTGCGTGATATCGATCTCGCGTTGGACGAATCGGCTGTGCACACGTCACGTGGCTGATGTGGAACACGCGTGGAACAGCGTGCCCTCGGCGGCGGCTAAACGCGAGAGACCCCTTTTCACGCCAACGCGCACGCGATATTACGAGCGTTCTCGGACGAGTCGAGGGACGATCAGCCAGGCTGATCAACCAACTGTTTAGTTCCTCGCGCGCAATCGACATTCAACATTTATGGCGCAATTGAGCTGCGTAATGCATCGTGGAATTTATATAGATGATGTCAGCTTCGCTATTTTTCCAAATCTTCTTTGAGGTCACTTGAAAAGATTTACAGAACTACGTTTCTTTCATCATAAATTGGAGAAAATTATTTGTTAAAATTTCAAGTAATTTTATAAAACTCTGCAAGCATTTCTTTAATAAGACAGAACGAATCCTTTTGCTACTAAATCGAAACGAGACAAAAAGTCATTTATCTTCTTCTTGTTGCGTAATACTATGCAACTCCGCACGGGAGAAAGTGAGAGAAAGGGGATCGCATGTATACCGAATATAATATTTTATTATATTAATTTTATATTTCCTCCATAAAATATTTCATTTCTTATAGTTAACATGAGTTATTTAAATTTAACATTCCTTGTAATTTATCCGCGTGTTCTAGACAGAGTCGAAGTATTTATAAAGTACATTTTATCTTTTTATAGCGCGTTCTAGTCTTTTTTCATTCTTTTGAGAGTTTATAATTAATCGCAAGTGATAAATAAAAAAAAGGAGCACAAGAGAGAGATGCCGCGCATTAGCATTTCGATGGGCGGATACACGATGTATAACGCGGCTTAATGACTTCCTCTCGAATCCCAGTTACAACCGGCGTGACGAGTTGTGAGGTAACAGCACGCATGGAAAGACATACCCTTTCACTTTGGCATTTCACTCTCGCGAGATCGAGAGGCTGTCGAGATGGCACGAGACGACGATAACGGGCGAAAGTGCAAAAAAAAAAAAAGAAAGAAAGAAAAAAAGAAAGAAAAAGAAATGATCGTGGAAAAGTAGCCAAACGCATATACGATTGCCTTAAAAATGGAGCAACTTGCGTTTATCATGGAACTTTCTCTGTCTTGCCAATATTTTCCTATTGTTCTTTTTTCTTATATAAAGAGTTATATAACCATAATTTATATTTCATAATGTGCGATATACACACATCATAATTTAATCAAGATATGAAAATTAATTTCCATTCGAAGCGGTTTCGCATAATTATTTCGTAAAAAATTGTTTCTCTTTGCATGCACCAAACGCGAGCTTATGAAAGCGGACGAATAAAATTAATTAAATTAAATCAATCAAAGATATTATATTTATAATTATATGTGTATATAGGTGTGTATAAATTACGTATTTCTCGGAGATTTAACGTTATATCACGTATAGCCTTGTTCTTTCTTATCGATTTGCGATGGTTTTAAGAAAAATATCGATTAAAAAAAAATATCCATTTGTTGCAACAAATATACGTAGATT
Organism: Formica exsecta; assembly: GCF_003651465.1. Lineage (NCBI taxonomy): Eukaryota > Metazoa > Arthropoda > Insecta > Hymenoptera > Formicidae > Formica > Formica exsecta. Next base: position 207,773 of record NW_021848428.1, on the reverse strand, counting down.
TAATATTTGCGCGTTGAATTGTACGTCGCGGCACGGAGAGAGAAGCAAGGCTATCTTACGAAACGACGACTATTAGAAAGGCAGCCTAAAGTATCGAAATGCATAGAACACGAAACGCAGATAAGTCGCGCGATTTTCATAACGATCATGACGTCACTTGCCTAAATTCGGGATCTCGATCTCTAAGCAAAATATCATATTCGCATATTAGTTAGAGAAATCGCACATCCTGAACAGTTTTGCATATTTATTAGTCACCAAATAGCCAAAAACAAACGATTTTTCTATGTGCTTTTTGTTACTTTTTATATGTAAGATACAATGAATAGGAAAGATTAATATAATCTTTTAATTAAGTTATTAATGTTGACTGTGAGCGATGATTCGGGATAGACGATTGATGACAACGATACTCACACACACACACACACACACACGAGAAGTAATATTGCTTGGAATGGAAAGGATTAATCATCGTTAGAGGGATAGTGATATAGTTATACTTGACAAACTTGTTGAAGCGAGTGTAATCATTGTGCGAATCCCTATCCATACATTTGTACAGATCATATCTCTCGAGCTATAACGTACATGGACAAAGGAATTTAGTTAAGAACCAACATATTGCTGTCATCCACTCCAAAATTATTAGTATATAAAATAAATCAGCTTCCAGTTCGACATAGTCGATAATGACATGCAATAAATGAATACCAGAAAGTTTATACTCTAGATCGTAGTTATGCAATTAATGATAAAAGAAAAGCTCAAATTTAACAATAATTAAAATATCTACGCTAGCTATTAGCTAGCTGCTATTTATCATGTATATTCTTTCGAAAGTTTTATTATATATACCATTATTAATATAATGTGGAATCTTTTTTTTTTTTTTTTTTTAATTAATATTGCTAAGCTATATAGATAAATGTGAATAATCGTGTTGATAAAATGATATTTATAAAACGCAGAAAAGAACCAGTCCTAAAAATAATCTATCTTTTTCTTATGTTCATTATACAGCAAGTCTTTCATTTCTTCGCGAATGAGTACTGCAAGTATTGAAATAAATCAATTGAGATAAGTGACAAGTAATTTCCCGTCCTCGCTGGGAACCATGCGAATTCAATAAATTATAAATTTTGCGAATACTCGAGTTCGACGAATTCCATAGAGATAATATCGCTGCGCGTTATCGAATATCTGGTGCAATTCTCACGAGTATTTATCACTTTTATTTCCGCGTTTTTTTTTCCAAACAACCATGACATTGCTCGATAAGCGCATAATACAATTGCGCATCTCATTTTTTATACATTCACCGCTGGAAACAACAGATAATAACAATAAATTTATAATCGCCGTCCAACCTTTGCGTCTGAAGAATTTGTCCAATATCACAACCGGAAATTCTCTACGAATTCTGCACATTTAGTTTCTCGAACCGGAATTAAATTTAGTTTATCGCACGATTGCTTTTAATCATCGTTTGCGTCAAACATATAAATATATATAACATAAACGGTAAAATGTGGTGCTAACAATAAATGTGATAAGAATAATGATGTTAATCATCACTAGTTACTTATTTAATAACCGGAAACTTGTGAGATACTTTTGCAATTTCGCTAGGTATACATAAATTGCGAAGATATATAGTTTCCTTTGAAGAAAAATAAACTTTTCAAAGTATAATACATAATTTCTATGACCACACAACTTATTTCTTTAAAATAAAATTTAAGTAGCAATGTATTTTAATGATTTGTGGAATAATGTTATTACGTCTTAATAGTAGTAATATAAAAAAAAACTTTTGCATAAAAAACAAAATTTTTATCCCTATCGCAAAGACCGGATATACTCGCGTAGGAGTTGGACGATTTCAAAAAGACTTTTCATACAATAACGACGTAAAGTACACTTATGCCATTATTGAGCTCGGCTTCCAAGATCAATTTTCCTACTCTATAATTACGTATACAACGTCCGAGCGATAAACAGCCACACGTAGTTTATTCCTATATATGCGAGAGATATACTTTCGTCTCCACGTCAATAGAACTCACGGGAGCGCGGGCCGTTTACTTTCGCTGCTTAAGGTACCTTCACACAACACGCTTCTAAATAAGGCATGCTTCAAATGCGGCATCGCGCAAGGTATAATCTCCTTAATTAGGTGTATTATGCTTCCATTTTGCGAAGCGCATCGTAAACTTTTCGACTTTACATAACGGAACACCGTTGTATAGTAATAAATCAAGGGAATTCTATCGAGGATTATATACGCTTCTGTAAACGCTAGATTTCTCACGTTTTTGTGCACTGGAGAAAGATTTAAAATACGTGATAAAAAAATGATCTTATAAAAACGATTAAATTATTATTAAAATTGTATCTTTTTGTAAAATTTAAATTTAAATAAAATTAGCATTCGCTTGGCAATATATTTCGAAGATATTTCGATCGATGAGAGAAGACAGCTTTCGAATGATTAGTATTTAACTATATTTCAACAAACCAAAAAAATGTTAATTAATATCAAGGAAAAAAAAGAGGTATCGTCAAGCTGATACCAGACGACAGATACACTGTGGCTGATTTAAACAGCTGTCCCTGCGAGATAAAGCCGATCAATGAGCAATTAGGTGATTCGGGTTTGTACCGAAAGAAAAACTAATTACCATAACTATTCGCTCTCGTTGAACCGATCATTACAAACGTAAACCGATGATCATCGATATCGCGGGATCAAGGAACAAAGTACGGATTTGTGTCTGCGCTACGTTTTTCCCCTCAAAATTAGATTAATTTAAAACATTTCTACACATTGCGCGGGCGCAATGTATTATTTACGCTAATAACGGGACACGCGAAAATATAATCCATATTTAAGTAATTTCGATTTTTCAATGCCACGAATGATATAATCAGCCAACAACATCCCCGATCGTTCATCATCGACCACATAATTTGCATGTAAAAAGCGTTATGTCTGTAGAGAATACGACAAGCTAAACTTTAAGTAATCCTCTCTAAGCTTGTTTTCATTGCTTTCGTAACGTCTTGTTTCTTCAATCGTTTCGGAATTTCGGATCGCCATCTCGAATATTCGCACAATCCGCGTGTATTTTCAGCGCAAAATCTTCCTTCCTATCCTTTTTTTTTGAATAACCGATACGCGCGGGTTTATGGAAAAAAAAAAAAATGCGACCCGATTTTACCATTTTCCGCTACGGCGACGTTTCCATATAGGGATGGTGTGGAATTTCCTCGTTCGACGTGCTTCGCTGAAACTTTAATGTAACGGAAAGCGATTACGCGCGGTTTCGCTCGTACGCTGGCGATGACGCATTAATCGCAATGACACTTTAATACCGGAGAGGACGTGGGTATTTATGCGTCGGCTTTATCGCGGTGCAAATATTAACGCCTGCGTGAACTCGCTGCGACCTAAACACGGTCGCGTTCGAGAGTCAGGTCCAGAAAAAAAGTCTCCCGCAGCAGGGAGAAACAAATACGGTTTTTTAAAGCTCGACAATTTTCGTTTCGTAGGATTTGATCAACAAATACAATATTAGATCCGAAATTAAACGACAATTGCGTTAACTGCCACTCATCGCTTCTCGATTTGTAGTCGTTATAATTACAATTTTATAAAGTATAATATACATAAAAATAATAAATATAAATGCAAATAATCAATTTGTGCAATTTGAAATTTATACAATTCTATTCAAGTTTAATTTTACGATATTATTTAAATGCAGTTTACATCTATTACATGGCTTTATACTACGCTTAACAAATAACAGTGAGATATAATATATATCAGTTCGGTCAACATATACACAATGATAAACTTATCACTTGAAACACTAATAGAAAGATGACTTTCATATTCTCTAAGAAAATATTTAAAATACAAAAATATTTATACCATCGTCATACTTCCTAGTATCAAGCAATTTTGTCCTTAAAAGTGTTTTTGTGCATCTTTAAAAACAATAAAGATATTTTAAGTATAAAAGCTAAATAATATATTTTGTCTATAATAATTTAATCAAAATATTAATATTGTGACAGTACAGGATAAACAACTAATACGATGATATTTGTTGGACGAGAATCTGTGTTTGAAGAGTAACACATAAAAAAAAGGAATTTCTATTATGCTAAAAAAAAAAAAATTAGAAGAGAAACAATGATTTTGAATCATCCTCCATAATGTTTTGTAAAAGATAATGTCATGATTGGTCAGAAATGAAATGTCCTGTGTTTGACGATCACGAAATGATTCGAGATAAGATCAAGCATGAATCGTTTGAATCATCTTGTTGGCAGGCAGAGAATTCTGACGTCAATAAGATTAACAAATCGTTATCACAAAAATTTCGTTAGCTCTCTTTGTTTTTATTTGTATAGGTCTTTAGTTTCCATTTTTCGTACATATGGGAAATCGTTACTGCAAACGACCAGAGAAAATAAAATTTTACGATGAAAACTTTCTATTGTACGAGTCACGAGCTTTATACAATAGCACAAAATTATTTGTGTTTTATAGCACGTTAATCGACGCAGTATAATAGCATAGATAAATTGCTGTATGTTTTAGGAATTTTATTTTTGGATTTTTATATTCGGCTAGATTCACAATTTTTGTCCGCACGAGCGCTCAAGGATTTCGCGTGAATTCTTTGTTCTCGTCAAAAGCGTCGGTGATAATAAAACTCAATTCATAATTGAAAATTGGATTTTCGACTATTTTAAGTTGAAAAAAATATTGATTATTGTAACAAATAATAAATTTATCATATTATTAGTATTAGCAAAATAATATAATAAATATCTTTAAAGAAAAGGTAAATAAAAAAAAAATGTGTATATTTGCAATCGTTAAATTATTGTACATTATTATATTATTTTGTGCATTATATTATTAATAAACAATAGCCGCATATAAAATTTGCTTTACGTCAATAATTAAATAATTTTCGCACTTAAAACTTATCGAAATTTCCAAACTTTCACATATTGCCAATAATGGATTTTCTTCTGAAACTTGATTACAAACCAGACTTCAACAACAGAAAACGTTTACTTGGATGAAAATATATTTTTTAAGGATAATAAGTTTTAATAATTAAAGGTGGAGTAAAACCTCAAAATTAAAATAACCTAATTCTAATTGTCATAATAAATCATCATGCGTGTGTGTGCATTGCATGTGTGGGTGGGTCGCATTCGTCTGCTGATTCTAGATATCAAATTTTTCTCGCGTTGTCGACCGGAAACCAGAAGAGAACGAAAATGAAAACGCAATATATCACGTAACTTTTAAATGGCGGATCGATTTGATTTCCGATGCCGACGCACGAGACAGAATTTTAATTACTCGCTTATCCTATAGAAAATTCATGTTCCTCCACATATCTCGTCTCTCTTACTTTTTCCCTTTCCGGCGATCCATGCATTGTCCTCCCTTTTTCACCAACGTCCATCGATGGAAATCAATGCCCTCCCCTTTCCACCGTCCGCGATACACGTTTTATTATTTTACCTTGCCAGCAGCCAAGCACGAGAATTTTGAAAAAATTTTGTAACATTGTACACGTATATCTATTTTACTCTATTTTTACAGCGAGCGCGGATAGCTTACCTAAGAAAAAAAAAATAAATAAATAAACGCAGATAACTAAATTTATTAATTTTTTTTTTTTTTTAATGTATGGTCTCAAAAGTATATTTTAATAATTAAATTTCTCTCAAATATAAAATTTCTTTGATATTTTATCTCTTTCTCACACACATATATATATATACACACACACTTAACAGATTACGCAAAGGAAAATGACTTTACTGCTTTCTTCGACAGCACCTTGCGTAATATCTTATTCTCTCCCTGTCATCGGCAGATGACAGAACGAACTGCCGGAAGTAGCAATTTGAAAATATCGTACGGTCATGCATGGCCTGTGCTTTTGAATAATTAACTACTGCCAACGAAGAGACGAAGCGCGGAAGACACGTAGCTTTCGAACGGCTGTCTAATTAACCTTTCTACAGTACTCTCTGTAAACGCGTCCGCCGACAAACGCGATTAACTTTGTCATGACGCGATGCGGCGACTCGCAAAGGCCCCAAACCCTCACTGCACATTTAGGGTTAAATGCAGCCGTCCAATTTCGGAGTTAAAGTTCCGTCCATCCAAGAAGAGTGCGACAAAGACTGGCAATCTTTATATATATATATTATATTATATATAACTTTATTATATTAATTTTTAAAATTTATGAGCCTTAAAGAAAGAAATGTCATATTTTTCTATCAACAAAATATATTCTTATTCTCTTGTTATATATCTCGCTAATAAGATATATTAAAAGTAAAAAAAAAAAATAATTATAATATAAAATAATTTCTAACGCGTGACGATAATGTTACCGACGTTAACAATATATTATGTCCATTTGAATATCTAACGCGAAATGGAAATTATTCATCGAAACAGCTTTTGAGCAACTGCTGTCGAAGTCGAGAGAAACAATTTCCCGAATCGCCGGTTTACGATCGTGTATACCGTGATGTTAGATTCCTCGAGGAAACGACGATCTCACGCCACCGATCGCGTAAACGTTCCTGTTTACTGTCGAAAGAACAATAAACTGGAGCATGATATACAAACGTTGTCGACAACTCGCTCGTCGAATACAAAACGCGTGCAACGTTATTCTGGAAGCTTCGTGGAATTCCTTTCAGGGCCGCGTACGAGACCAACGCTCCGCATGGAAAAACGTGATTACAGTCCTAAGAACGAAGGGAGGGAGGAGGGTTTCGAGCGTGTCATTGTTCCCGGGAATTCTTTAACGATCAAAAGCGACGCCGCCGTGAAATTTCGTCATTGAGAAGTCGTTCGGACGAGTGAGAAAGCGAGATTCAATCAAACATGCCGTGATGTTAAAGCGTGGGAGGAAATAGAACTTGACGCGATGCGAGATTGATTTAAGCGAATGCTAGTGTATAGATGACGACTCACACAGCGATGTATAATTGTAATTCTACTATTTCAACACGGAGATTGTTTATAAAATTACGCAAAACATATTTTTCTACAGAATGTTTCAATTTTCAATATCGATTATCTTGGCGACGATGCCTCTCGAATGAAATTTTTGTTAAAAACTATTCAACGTTTCAATGTAAGTTAGAAAAAATAATAGAGAGAGAAATTTCTCACATGTATACAATCGAGATAAAGAATCGCGAGCTAATGAGAGCCGAGTACAATAATTGCAGAGAGAACGTAATCTTTCAATATAATCAATATCAAAAAATATATATAGCAAATATTTCGATCACATCTTCAGAAAAAAACGAATTAAAACTCATTTGACTGAAATATATTCACTATACATTTTATTATTAATAATATTAAAAGATTTTGCGCTACAATTACTGCATCTCTCTCTCTCTCTCTCTCTCTTATCGATCCATAATTCTTTTCACCGATTAAAAAAGTTAAAAAATTAATTAATCATACAGTTTAATTCCCCATTTTGCAATCCTAAAAGATTCTTTTGCCATCATTTTTCTTTATTACAAAGAAAGAAGTTTCCCGTCGAGAAAAGAATAACAAAGAGTTTGTAAAGAAAAGCATTGGCCGTTTCCGATAACAATGGGACGCGCCATGAGGTGTACGTTCTGGAACGCACTCCGGAATGTTCTCCCGCGCTTCGAAAACGGAAGTCGTTTACAACCGTTCTCAGGAATACGGCTCGCTACGCGGAAGGAGAGAGAGCCCAGAGTTTTATCACGACTTGAGAAAAACTCACCGTAAATACGAGGATAATCCGTGTGCTGCCGAATAAGGTATTGCGCTTCCGGAGTCCTCTCTTTCAGTCGTAGTACACTCTGTGGCACATGTCACACGAAAACCAACGACGTCGTTAAACAGACGGCGGAGAGAATCCGAAGGAAGGCCGGTTACCTTTTCACTTTCGGTCCTTTCGCCACCCCCCCCCCCCCCCCGCCTTTCCTTTTTTACACAACGAGATTCTTCCACCGATTCTTCTCGCGCGCACTTCTCCGACCGTCGTTGCCGTTAGGTTAGGTCGCCGGTTCGTCACGCAGGTAGGCAAGCAGGTACAGACGCATATACCGCCAGAAAATTCGGATTTTAGCTCTCTTTTTCTTTCTCTCTCTCTTTCACTCACAAATCACTTCTTTCGATACGGAGAATGTCCCACAGAGAAGTACGTTACTTTTTCCTTTCTTTCTCTCTCTCTCTCTCTGTTAATCTGGTCTCGTCGTACTGGGAGAAAAATCGTCAGGATAGAAAAGTATAAAAAAAAGCAAAACAATGCACAATTCGACGAACTTGACGAGACGCGTCGCAAGTCTCTCTCTCTCTCTCTCTCTCTTCCTATCGCAAAACTCGGGGCGCGTCTCTTCCTTCCTTCGAAATATACCGGTGTGCGACTCGCGTTGTTCGATCGGAGCAAAGAGTCTCGATTTGACGATCCCCGATATCGATCGTGTTTACACTGATTGTAAATATCAACAATATTGTCGTGCGCGATCGCCCGTAAAAAAACGTTATTCCCCTCACTGTTTTTCCGTCTCTCTCTCTCTCTCTCTCTCTCTCTCTCTCGCACGGATCCTACCACCGTCCTTTGTTCCTCACGCCTCGGCCGCTGCTACGTGACTGACCGCTTCGTGTGCGCTCGAGGCGCACGAACCGCACCGAAGACACCCGAGGAAGGATCCCGACGGTTCGTCGATCGGAAACGACCCTCGACGCGGCGAGCCGAGGGAGAAGAATCTTCCTTTGTTCAGGCGAGACCGAGCGGCACGACGACGACTTGTAACATAGTTCACTCTTCCTCTTGCCTCCCTGTTTCTCTCTCTCTCTCTCTCTTTCTCTCCTTCTTCCTCCCTCAATACGCCTTTCCCTCGTATTATTTTGATCCTTCTTTTCCGCTCCTTTCGCACGTATGCACACTCGAACACTCTTTTCTCTCTCTTTCTTTCACTCTCTACCTCTCATTCGTTCTTTCTCTTTCTCTCTCTCTCTCTCTTTCTCCCCTCTCGCTTCGCGTCGGCGATGCGAGCGATCGCGCGGTCTGTTCGTAACTGAGACCACACTGCATCGGCGGAGACCGAAACGCGGCGTCGAGACGCTACGGTGAGTAGTGGGAGAGCTCTCGAGCGTCCACCACCCCCCTCCACCATTATCGTTACCCGACGCCGACGCCGACGCCGCCACCACCGCCATCGCCGGCGGTGTTCTCCCTCTCTTTCTCTCTCTCTCTCTCTCCTGGTGTTCGCCCTCCCGGACGGCGCGCAACACCCTCTCGTCGCGCGGCATCAACCCGGTGCGGCCGGCGCGACGCGGCGCCCGTTGGCGTCATAACGGGTGGTCGGATCGAAACAAGTTTGTCTAAACGACAATCGATCGGCATGGAACTCTACGCGAGACGACTCGGGACGATAACCTTGATCTTGATCTGCGAATTTCGGATCGCGGATGATCGAAAACTAACGTTAGAATAAAGTTGCATGTACCGTGCTTGAGAAGATTGATCAGAGTTAGAAAAATACATATATTTTTTACGTGATTATGTATGTGCACGTAGAATATATATATACGTGCCATAGTGAGATTTTCAGTAAAAAAACAAATTTTCGACTGTCTCTCTCGGGGTTGATAAATGGAATAGAATCAACATTATCTTTTTCGATAGATATATACATATTACAAGTGTATTTTTGCGCTTGCGACGTCTCGCGATAAATAATGCAAAACTGACGCGGCAGTTGGACAATCGAACATAAAACCGTAACCAATTACAAGCGAACACAGGTTTCACATACGTTCCATAATCTATGATACACTGTAGTTTGCGACGAATCAATAAAACCCCTCTATCTATTACGACAATAAAACACGACGCGCATACTGTTTCACAAAGCTATTATATTTCCTCTCTTTCAGTTGGGTTGATCATTCCACGCAATCAAATTCGTATGTCTTATTTTTCGAGATAGAAATCTTCAGTCTCTAGCTCTATGCAATTATTATTTTACAGATTTCTTTTTTTACAAAGTGTTATTGTTCAAAGATTTATTACAATATCATTTAACTTGTTCATTAACTCTCGGGAACCGAAATAATATTACGTAAATGATAGTTCGTAATATCGCACACATAATTTTTGGAGATATGAATTTTTTCTACTTGTATTATACGCATTCGTATAATACGAAGATTTTTTATCATTACTCTAAATAATATCGCGTTCATTAAATTTTATATCAAGTAAAAATTAAATTATACATTAAAAAATTGACAGCGCCAAAATTTTCTCGTGATGATAAAAATTTAGACCCTGATTCATTCATAGCACACATGTATATATATACGTTGAAAAAAAGAAAAAAAAAAAAACAAGCATGGGAAGCCTGGGGGTATGGGCGCCAGGTGAGGATGAGAGATAATGAGGAAAAGTATGCCGATCATTGCGAGAGAGGGAATGTTTTACATCCGTGGGAAAATTTTCTGCATGCCGCGGTTTTCCGTCTCTATGTGGAGATCGCGGTTTTGCTTGCTTTTCATTGGACATAATATCCGTAACGACGTTTATGTGCTCCTATGTAATACGTCTATACACACCGCACGTAATTCTCGTATATCTCGAGGCTATATATCTTTTGCGCTACTTTTCTTATCGCACTAATCATAAAAATGTCGTTATTCGTATTATTCGCGCATAAGCGGAAGAAAAGAATACAATATAATAAAAAAGTATTACATAATTAAAAGGTAATAAAATGCAAGTACGATTACGAAATCGGGAAGTACATGAAATACTGCAGAATCATCTTATATCACGTCAAGAATGGCTGGAGAAAAACATTTTGCAACAATATATTATATAAATATTACTATGTATAGAAAGTTTTCGCCAGAAATTAAAGATATTCTCGTGGAGAAATATTGCGGTGATCATGTTGGAATTTGTCTTGCGCAAATGTATGCACTTACGTGCAGGAAACTACCCTACCTTAATACATAACAATACGCAAAATCCATTATATCATACGCAGCAAATTTTTATTAGAAACGGAAAGCTTTTTTTGCGCGATTTCTTTTTTTCAACTCTCGTACGCTTATATACGAGTTTTAGCATCATATCACGCAATAAGAAAATACTATCAAGGTAGGTAGATTATCATGCAGAAGGGAGAATATTTCACGAGAGACTGACATCCATGAGAAAACAGCCCTGCGGAAGCCGGGAGGAAAGGGCAAGGGGGAGAGAGAGGAGAGACAAATAGCCGAGTTTCTTTTCCACTAATTTGATAGATGGGTTATCACGCGACAGTTGCAAACAGTATCATGTAAAATAAAACGAATCAATTATACAGTGAGGAAAATTCGCGCAATACAATCCCAAACGAATCGGCGGCGAAAATATTCGGTAAAAGCCATATGATGAAAAGACAATGACGAGTGACATCTTATTTGAAGGATAAGGAATTAAAGGATTCGAGCGATTTTTGTGTAGAAAGCGAAAAGAATCTCTTTCTCTCTCTCTCTCTCTTTCACGCTCTGTGTAATTATACTAATCTGATAAGTTGCATATATTATTTTATTTATTATTTGTATATTACTTTATTATTGATTTATAGGGAATATCTTTATATCTAAAAAAAAAAAAAAAAAATGTAAAGATTTTTTTGAAAAATAAAATGTTAAAGCACTTATTGATTATTTCGGACGTTATAAGAAACATCTCGCTTTCGAAAGTTCTGTGTGCCTTAAAAATTCCAAATTTGCGTGACAGGTAGACGAGCTGTCATTAACTTTCGTCACGCGCTCGACTTTCCAATCATTCCCCCAGCTAATGCCAGGAATCTTGAAGACAGATGAAAACATTCTAACCGTTAAACACGTTCGCGGGCACAGACGCAAACCTTTTCATTTCGTTGCGAGCATTGCACGTGTAATTACGAGTCTCCTTCATTGGCATGCATGGAAGACGGTATTAACCGTGTCATAGAGATGCGATCGTAGTTATTACTCAAGACTCAATGTTCTCGACAGCCGTATCACGATGACACATATCTTTCTGCATTGCACGTGGTCAAAACAAGCGTACACATTGTTACAATATGTAAAACAATTTATTTTCAAAATTGTTCGGAGACACGTATACTAATATATGATACAATTGCATATCACAGTTCCCATACACGCATTATTGTTCTAAATGTTACAAGTCACAAAAAATAAAAATAAGAAAATTTTAATTGAAGAAAAAGAAATGTAATATTGGATATATTAAACTTTGAAGGCGAATAAAATTGACAAGATTTTTTCTAAGAATCAATTACTTGTGTGCAAAATCTTCTGTAAGAACCGATCTCTCTCAAAAGGATAATTCACGTACATAAAGTTGGTTCCCAGTTCCTACTTTGTGCGAGTCCGAACTTTTTCCTCGTAAACTGCCAGATATTTTGAAAGTCGCTACATAAATTTCATCGATATCGCGATTGCACTCGGCGACGAATCTCGATATTCGCCAGTATCCGTATTAAGAAGGTTTGGTAAATTTAGTGGAGTTCTTACTCCGTGCGCTTTCTCCAAGCGAAAAGAGATTTCTACAAACTATATGATTTTTTTCTCTCATATATTTGTTGACGCTGAAATTTGATAATTTTACAATTTATTCAAAATTTTTGTCAATAAGTTTTAAAGTCACGCATGAACTTTAACAAGTGCTAAGAAGGTAAAATTAAAATTAAAAAAGATAATATAAAATTTCATAATAATATAAAAATGTGCAATGTTTTAAACATGACTACTTAATATTTTCTCTTTTTTACTTTAAATTTTATAAATTTTATACCTCCCCAATAGACACGTTTGGTAATAAAAGAAAAGCTAAAAGAATGTCTCATTTTTAGACGCAAGAAATTTTTGTCAAAGTTTATAACGTCAATAGAAATCCTTTGTTCTTCAAGACATTACCTCCGATCAAAAATTTTTTTTCAATGAGACATATAACCTTGTGCAACGTCCCACAAGATAAACGATCATAGTTGTAAAAAAAAAAAAAAAAAGGAAAAATGTCACAAACTATCCGCGATTTCCCGAGCGTTAAATTATGGCACGCAGTTTTTGCCACCATCGGAAGAATGGCTTACGGCCCTGAGTCCCGGTCGTGCAGCGAGGGGCACCTGCTCCGGATCCGAGAGACGTTACACGCAACGGACATACCCTACGTATTTTCTCTGGTCGGTTACATTCCGTTTCGTTCCGGGCAAACGGGTATAAAGGGCAGCGGTTCTCAACCGACCGTCAAATTATCGAAGGAGCGAGTTTCACGAAAAAACAACGGGAGATAAACTATGAAAAAGCATGGATAAATATTATTTTTCAAGTATGAAAATTATCTATCCATTGCGTCACGTGTACTTGTTACTTTCTTCTGAATTGCATGTTTTTTTCATCGTCATTCGAAGTATCAATTTTGATAACTAGTCTTTCATGATTTTCCATTTTCCATTTTTATTTTTTTCTAGTGAGAACGCGAGGAATAAATTTATTTCTTACGAGTAAATCTAATACATCGGGAAATGTTTGTTAATTCGTTATACGCAAGATGATTATGACTTGGCGACACACATTTAAAATCGATAGCGGATCTTATCCAAGCTCACTCGATATTTTCCCTATCATACTGTAATCAGCATGTGCTACGAACCGACACGAGCGTCAGGAAACAGCTGACTTTTCGGGAAAGCAGCTGCTTCCTAGATATATTTACTCGTCCGCACGAGTCCCTTCAAACCTTTCCCTTTAGAAGCTTTCTTTTCTACGTTTTACGGCCGTGCTAAAACCAGTTATTACCGCGCCAGAAATTATATACTTTGAGGTGTGTGACATTAGAAAGTCACGTGATCGTTTGGAAGTTTTCATTTCGGAAAACGAGTGATGGATGCAACAGAGACTCAAACGTGTCAAATATACCGTCGCGTTCGTTTAAAAAAATTGATTTCGCTTTTGAAAAATTGTCCTTGTAAAACGAAAGGCGTACTCGGCGTATCGCATCTTTCTCCTTTCGTCTCGCCTTTCCGTTCGCGGATCCATCTGAGAACTGGCGCGGCGCGAGCCACGCCGGAAAACAGCTGACTTGTACTTTTTCGTTCGAGGAGCAGCTGGTCGGCCAGTCTCTCTGCATGGGCCAAGAACAGTCTGCGTTCCTTATACTGGGTGTGCCCTACATCGATTCATAAGCAAGCGCGCCGGTTTATTTCAATGTAATTGTATGCGCGAAATAATCGAGAATTTTCTCTGTATTGTTTTTTCGTAAAAAAAAAAAGAACAAAAAAGCGAAAAAAAAAATGTAATAATTACAGCAAGTTACAATAATATAAGAAATGCCCGTAAAGCAACATTGCATTGTAATTGTTGAAATTTCTATTATTGTATAACTGGATTTGACGTTTTTTTTTTTACTTCTCGTTACTGTGTCAAGGAATATAAAAAAGATTTTCCGAGATATTTTAATATCACAATTGTGTTATAAAAGAGACAATTATCTTCTATAAACATATATACTCTTAATATATATATAGCTTAAAAAATATTCAAACAGAAAATATTAATTAGCGTCAAATATATTACAATAAAATTATAATAATCAAAAGCTAATTTACTGCACGATGACACAACGATTTATATAACATTGCCGAGCCTCGATATTATCTTTATAAGTGTGTAAAAGTCGTACGTGTGCGTGGCGGAAAAAAAAAAGCTTTTAATGCGTCGCACACGTTTAGAGATGCGCGCAACAAGTAATGAAAATTACAAGAATTTTCCACTTTCGATCGCTATTTCCGTGTGACGTTTCTAACCATGGGTTATTTTCCCGTTTAACTGCAAAAGAAGGAAGCGGTCGGTCCATTACCTCCTACGGTATTATGGATAATGGAAAGTAGACGGTGGTAAAGGTCATAAAAAAGCTTGAACGTGTTTGTTGCCACCGTATATATATGGATATCTCTCCGATGGCGAGAGAGGCAAAGAAGCCTGCCTTCGGTGCCTACGACTATCGCCCTTATCAATTGCGGGCGAGTAACGTGAGGTGCATCGTGGACTCCGACACGATAACCGATTCATCGAAAAACATTCTGTGTGCCACGCTACTAAATGACACGCGATCGCATGAATCCTCTCGCGGCTTATCATTGATCGATAAAAGTAAAACTGCGAGTTGAAATTTTCGGAATAGCGGACAGAGATAGAAAAATCATTTAGTGAATCGCTAATCTCTCGAAATATATGGAGTACGACAAATTTCCCCGACACAGCGGATTACCGTGCTCATTGATATTAATTTTCATTACTCATCTATAATTAACACACATCGCACAGAGATACAACGATACATTTCCATTTTTACGTACAATTTCCCGCGCGTTAGGGCTCGTTATAGACAGTTCGTTGATCAAAGAGATCGGAGAGAGCCAATGCGACAACGTCGAGTTCAACATTGCTTGATCCAATCGCGCAATTAAAATGAGAGCTCGAGAATTCCAAGAATATGCTTCAGCAAGAAAATGAGAGCAATTAATCTGACCCGCATTTCGTTCCCTCGAATGTATCCTCGCGCCCCGCCGCCGTCAGAAAGAGCCACGAGATTTATTCACGCATAAGTTCCTGAATGAATGGAGCAGAATGAACGTATCGAAAAAGTAGGACGCTGACGAATAGACACAAAATTATGCGACTAAATGGTTGGAAAATTGTACATATTTTATAGAGTAATATCATTCGAAAATAGTTAAGTAAATTATCTTAATATTAAAATGTGATAAATTAATTTAAGTCAAATTCAACAAGAGCATTTGCACTTTTTTATAATGCTACAATATTGTTCAAATTACATCTCTAAATATGTAAATAAATAAATT
>NW_021848428.1:180023-190703 GCF_003651465.1 Formica exsecta | reverse complement strand
TATATATATATCTCAAGTATAAATTTTTTATATAAAATTTTTGTATTAATTGACATTTATATCAAGTACATCAATATCGAGAAAACTAAAAGTTAGCATCTATTAGACATTAGATATTTATGAAAGTATGATCTGCATATATTTCTTGAAGGATTTATCATGTGAACATGTGCCGTAGTTTAAAATAAATTTCGTCGAATAAATCAGCGATATAAACGAAGGAATAAAATGCCATTTTCAAGAGTTATTAATTTATGCTCGATTTTCGCAGAGTCTAATTCCATTCCGGTCACGAGTTTATAACCTTTGTCGAGCTTTTGATTCGAACTTTGATAAAAACATGGGAATGTTCTCGGCACGCGTTTTATATTGCGCTTCCATCTTCGTTCGATAAACTTTTCTCAAATTTAAATGCGACAAATTTTAATCATCCCGGCAATTCGACAGAAAGCTTTTCAATTTGCAACGGCACGAAAAGAAAGATGACAGTGCGATCCAAAAATATATTATCGATTATCTTGTTTTTTCGAGTTAATTTAACATTTAGAGTATTTTCAAAAATAATTTAAATATATAAATTCATCGAATTTATTTGTGCCATAGTTAAATACGACTTGTACAAATAATATAAACTATTGCGATATATATGAAAATCTGCAGATACTGATCTACTGTACTTAATATACCAAGAGAAATCATGAAAATTATGCAAATTAAATTTGATCTTTCGTAAAATATTTATATTCGATCCGTTTTTTAAAAATTTATTATTCAAATGTGATATAATTAGCAAATTTTTGAAATGTTAACAAGATATGTATTGATGATGTGCATGAAAGCTTTAATGAATAAAACAAATTGATTTCAATAATTTGTACGGCAAACTGGTTTTGGTTAACGCGGAAATTGATTTCAATAAATTGAATGGCAAATCGGTTAACGAAAATTTGATTTCAGATTCATTTATACGTTTAATTCTAGAAGTTATAACGCGAAGATAAATAGAGATTTCAAATTAAACTGTCACTAAAGAAGTTCGTGACGAGTTCGTATTTATTCAGAAATGCCAACGATCGAATCGCGTTAATAAATTTACGATTACCCGAAGAAAATTTTTGAGGCGTATATCATCGACACATATCTTATACGACTGCAAAATTGACTCATTAAATTCTCATGGCGATTAAATGCAACTTCTTGATATCATTAAAAACTAGAGATAAATACCTTGTACATACGATCAACTTAGCGATGTAATCAAGATCACAATCCATGTAATTTATAAATAAATGGACATTAAAAAAACTTAATACTTTTTTTTTTAAATAATATTATATATCACGGTTTATAATCAATGTATTCAGGAAATACAGATATCTTTTATGTAACTATATAAAATTAAATAAAATTTTTAAAATCAGGATATCGGTATAAAGATACTAAAAAATCTTTACTATATCCAATATAAATATGATAATCAATATTTTTTATATACAATATACATAATAAAGACATATGTTCAAATAATAATTAAATATAAGTAAACATAGAGAAAGCGAAATTAATATTTATTGATAAAAGTGAAACATTGCGGCTTCTATGGTTTTATTTCGCTCACCTAACGATTCATTAGCGTTGTGATTGTTAAATATTCGCGCATCGTGCAAAGAAAAAAAAAGGAAAGCAAACGACCGCGCTTGATTCGAGTAATCTTCCCTCAAGGTTGGAGCGACGAAGAGAATTCCACGAGAGAAAAAGAAGTAAAAGGGAAATCAAGACGTATCGCGCGACGGTGAGAGCGAAAGCGGCCGTGCTGCTTTGACGATTTTTCTCGCCGCGGAAACGTACCAAGGTTACGTGGACGCTTTGTTGCGTCTCGCGCCTCAGGGCCGATTTCTCACGCAACCCGTTACATCGAATCGCACCGCGAAACTACACCGCTTTTACATAATAATATGAACGACCGACGAAAATCTGATGGGCGTAAATCCGCAATCATTTATCATTCATGTCGTTCGCGAACTCTTTTTTTTTTTTTTGTATTCGAGAAACATTTAAATGATAATATTTGTGACTGTTTCCGTTCTTTTAACTTCTTTAAGATAAACTTTGAAAGAGAGGAGAGACTTATCTATATGAATTATCTTAAAATAGATAAAACTTGTGTAAGCAATTGACCGTTTGTCACATATACAAATTACAAATAAAGATAAAAATAGAATGAGTAAACTGTGGTGAGAGGGCAATTTCTCTCGTGAAGAAAAAAGTGAAAGATATATAGAATAAAATTCTTTGAGTGGTATAGTTTTTTCTCGAGAAAAAGTTTCAAGTTGAACGTAATGTCCGTTTATTTGATCATGTGTCGATACTTGTGTGTCTATCGACTATCAAAATAGTTCTTACACATCTAACTTTAGAATCTGTTTACATGACAATACACACCTATCACACTGCGACACCGATATCGTTGTCAGTTCACTGACCTTTCAAAATAGCAAGATACAGCAATCGCGAATACATTGAAACTTTTCTGAGACTAAGAGTTTGTAACAGTAATTCTTCAAGTGTAATTGTTTGTGAAAAAAAAAATGGGTGCAAAAGCGCGTTATATAATCAGTATAAATAAATATTGAAAAATCAATGCCAAACCGGTGAAAAAGATTTCATGTGTTTTTTTTTTTTTTTCTTCACAAGGAATTATCCTTTTGCCGAATGTATCACAAATTACTGGACACTGTATATATAAGAAGCTTTATCGTTAGGCGACAGGAAACCTTTTCCTCGGTATCTACTTCAGTTATAGTTCCCAGGGCTCTTTTCGTCCTTCTCTCGCATACATCTCGGCCCGTAATCTCCCCGCGAACAGTAGCAGCCGATTTTACGCCGAACCTCCCGCTAAGATCGTAAAAGCGCGCGCCGGAGACGGAATCCGAGCGTAACCGAGGCAGTTTTTTTTTCCATATACACACCGCTTGTATGTACGCACTCTGCAAGAGTGTATTACACACACGCACGCCAAGCGACGACGAAGACGCCGTTGATGGGAGGGAGGGACGTTTATCGCTCGCGATCCGTCACCTCCGGCGCACATGCTGAAGAAATTAAGATTTTTTGTCCGGTTTCCCCGAACGAGTCGGGCGTTTATCGTCGTTTCGGAATCGTCGTCGTTCCTGAGACGAAGACAGAAAAAAGAGGCGAAAAAAAAGCCTGGAAACCGAGAGACGGCGCGGACGCGCCATTATATTGCGCCGGTTCATCCTTGGAATTCACGGCTGATGGAAAGTTTTGCTCTTGTATAGATTTGTATAGATTTACTCACCAGCGGGGCCCGCGCTGGCGATCTTTAATACCGTTGTTACCGGATCCTGAGCTATTTGACGGGATAGGAACTGCGACACTACGCACCTATAAATAAAAAGAATATAAGTCTTGTGAAATATCAAGTACATATGTAAATAATTCTTTCAAAAACGTTGCAACGTTAAGGGATATAAAATTTCAAAGATCTGAGAATGATTCACATAAATCCTACGAATCTAACGAGAGTCAGATGAAAAAAGCGCTGCGAGATCTAAATATTTTTACTCGTCTGTATATTCGACAACATCTCGACGATAAACAGCGTATGTAAAAAAAGAAGGTTCCGTGATCCCGAAAAATCGCGCGCGCAACATGTAAATAACGTATACAGACGCGACATTGAACGTCATCGTCGAGAAAAACGTACGATGTAAAAAAGTGGAACCCGCTTCACAAAAATCTATATACGAAAAAAAAAACAAACAAAAAAAAAAAAAAAAAAAAAAAAGACTGCACGTCCGATACGTCGTCACATGCCGGGCTTACAACGAGATCTCCCTCTCTCGAGAGGTTATATCTTTTCGAACCGGAAACTGGTCTCGATAGCTCACCTCGTGCTCGTCAAAAGGCGTCACTCTCGCCGTTCGCAGTTAACCTTTGAAGGTTAGGTTTTCGCCGGTTCGTTCGAGACAGCCGGCACGTGCCGGGCGGTCAACAATTCCGGGGATTCCAAGTGTTTGCGACGATGAGACTCGCGACGTCGTCGATCGTTCACGCATGCGAGTCCGTGCAAATACGAGCACACGCGTTTCCCGGACACGATAATTCACGTACGCGAGAAATTTGACTTTTCGAACAACGATCGTTCTCTCTCTCCTACCGGCGCGCGCTCCGTACACACCCGACGCCGCTCGCGCGCGTCTTCCCGCTAACTTCGGCCATATTCGGCTGGCTTCGGCAGCGCTCGGCTCGCCGGCACGAACGGTGGCGACGGCGCGGCGGCGGCGGCGGCGGCGGCGGCGTCACGGTATTGCGTAGGTGGCTGTGTCTCAATATAGTCGATTTATTCAAGGGGAAGGGCGATTTATGTCTTGTGATTTAGGTAAGCAAAAATGTGAAAATTCTGTATTTCAATAAATCTACCTTTAATTTCGATGTCTCGGATATCATGTGTTGTACGCCAAGCAAAGAAAGAACGATAAATCTCGACAGAATCTTACGACATTCTTACGGAGGACGTTAAAAGGTTGCGTCCATAAAGAGTGAATTTCGCAGCGGAAAGCGCCGTTTCTCTTGCAGAATAATATTCCTCGATCCGAGAGTAACGAAAAATAATGCTTTCGAACGTGTGAGCTTTATAATCTCCGCGAAATTCAGAGCTTGCGGCTCTCGATCTCCGAGTTCACGGCTCGACATTGCACATCTTGTTCGAGCATACTTCACGTCGTTTTGTCCGCGGGTTTCGCGCGCGTTTCTCATTCAAACCGCTGCTTCGAGGCTAGCGCTACAATAGATTCCCACCATTTCACATCCGTTGTCCCATAAAATCGGAACCGTTTTCAATATCTCGCGAACGACAGCATCTTATAGGGATCTCTTCAAGATCCTTCTACCTATAGATCTTTCGTCAATCTTTATTTTCATTTGCACGTGTCCAAATAATTGTAAGTACAAAACAAAGTTAATTATTTGATATATTTAGAATATTATTCGTGTAGGTTAATTTTAATAAGATTGAAAAAGCTACATTAATGCAAATTTAGGATAGAATTTTGCTTGACTATAATCTCGCTTAGGATATTTTGGTTTTTTATAGATTACTAATTTATGAAAAAAAAAAAAAAAAACATTCTTTCATTTATGTTATCTCGTTAGAAAAAATAAAGAATTTCGCGAACGAAAAGTCCGGAAATGCTTTCGAGTCAATATGCTATTTCAGTTGACAATTTAATTCATTGTGATAACATTTCTTTTCAGGAATTTCAACGAAGTTGTGTTGCTACGTCGCTGATAGAACGCTCGATCGAGTTTCTGGACTTTTTCCACGGTTTGAATATTGTGCATCTACATTCACATCAAGTAAGTGAATTGGCAACGGATTATAATCGATTGCATGCGGAAAAATATTTTGCTCTCTCTTTTCTGTTCGCGTACGTGCTTGTGCGCGTGGATCTGGAATTCCGGAGGTTTCGTCGACAATCTTTTACGCGATCATAGATCGATAAAAATTCGTATCGTCAAATATTAATCAATCGTCAAACAATCGTCAAATATTAATACACTGATATGTATTCTGTCTTTTACATTATATATTTTTATATACATAAATTATATAATTTAGAGTAAATAATAAAATCTTTATCTCGTATTACAAAAACCTAATTTGATAAATAAATAAAAGATAAAGTGGAAATTTCAATGAGTCGATACTTTAAAGTTACGTATAAGGTTTTCAAGATGTTGATTGAAAATATATTTTTCTCTGACAAACTTTCAGAAAAACTAGAATATATTTTAAGAATACTTTTATGTATACACACGAATGCATTTTGTGCGAAGGTTTTATTGTAAAAGCTTGATGGTCGCGTTGGGAATTTAACTTCATCTGACCTGTTTTGAATAAAAGGGCTCAGCTTTACGTTAATTTTTTACAGTGCACTCTCACATGTATACTTTTTTTTTGCAAAACTTATCTAAAGCGCTTTACGTCCCTCTCTTTCTCTCCTTTCATTTCGCATTTAATCCCGACAAACACAAAGAGTCAATACTACTAACAACCCCTCGCTTAATTAACTCTGCTTAGCAATTCCCCTTTCCTCTAACCAACTGTAATATAGATAACGAGACAAAATTCATTCAAGCATAACCTAAACAAGGATATGTAATCGTGTGGGATAATTGTGAAAATATATCAATTATTTTATTATTTAATTATCTCACATAAAAATATACTTTCTAATTAAATATTTCACTAAAAATTAAGTTATATTTTTGTATTAAGAATTTACACATTAGATTTACAAAAATAAAAATAAATAAAATTATATTAATATAAAAATTATAAACAATAGGGGAAAAATTTCAATGGAAAAATTGAGTAATTAAATAATTAAACATATTTGTAGAATTATTCTTGTACTATGTATTGCCAGGCTTATGCCTAAACAATGACAATATATATAATAGATCACATAGCGATATCCGGATGTTACTAAGAAAGGATATCGTGCAATCTTACAAAAAAAAGAGCAGCTTTTTACTTGGTAACAAGTTGCAATTGGTGCAAGGTTGCAAGATAGTGGAAAATACGAGAGTGCGTGATC
The DNA here is from genome assembly GCF_003651465.1 of Formica exsecta. Classification (NCBI taxonomy): domain Eukaryota; kingdom Metazoa; phylum Arthropoda; class Insecta; order Hymenoptera; family Formicidae; genus Formica; species Formica exsecta. The sequence continues at coordinate 184,080 of NW_021848428.1, read as the reverse complement.
ACATTTGTGCTGCAATAAAATAACGATACCCGATAAAAATAATCACCTTCATGAAATATATGCAGATATTGCGCATTTACGGAAGGAGAACGCGAGTCGCAATAACGAAATAAAAGAAAGCTTAAAATGCATTTTCATCCGCGCTCTCCCGATATTATTGTTATACATAAGAAACGAGTTCCCGTTTGGTGACGAGAGTGAGAGTAATCCTGCAACTTTCGTTTATTCCCGCCTTGGCCTCGTGATGTCATAAATATGACCGCGTATCGTAATCCGAATTGGCATTCTCGCGGTGAAAGGTAAAGTAAAGGCGCGATGAAGTAATGAGGTCAACGCTGGAAACGGAAATATATACGGAAACTGTTTTTCAGAGTTACTTAAATGCGAAATTTTGCTTTTATTTATAAAAGCTAAAAAACTGTTCCATGTTACATTTAAATATGTAGAATTTTTTTATAGCGAGATATAGGAATTATGAGAGAAAAAAGAAACGAAATATATAATCAACTTTGTACTAAGAATTATATAATGTTCGACATACAGATTGTAAAAGTTTATCCTGCAACGGAACGATTTCTCGTCCTACTTCAATGAGTTTATATTTCATTTAATTACAGCGGACTTAATTTCTCTAACGTTATTCGTTTTAACACTGATCGATTACGCGAGAGTAACGCTAGTGCTCTATCGGTTTCCGAGAAGATTAAAATTTAATTCACGAACCGTCGTCGTAAAAATAACGCGAGCAAACTGATCTTCAGAGATAGATTCGAGGATTATGTCGGTCAATCTAATCTTGCTTCAAATACTTCCTATTCAGAATTAATTTTTGTCAATTATACTAGAAAATATATATCATGATCATTGATATATAGATATGAATATAGTCTGATATCGTATTCAAAGTGGTTTAATTAAAGAAATATGAGTATAATTGCGGCGAGATAATCCAATTAAATAATTTAGTATTTAATAGCGTATAACATATAAAAATAAAACGTAGGAAGAAGATAAATTTGAAATAGGAATGTGTGTGATTGACAATTATGACATTATTATTGAACTTGGATCGAAGGGAGAAAAGGATTTGCTTCTGCGAACGATTATGGTGCTGTTACGCTAATGAATAACGGCGTTGAACATACGCGCGTAATTAATGACGGTGCGCGTGTCGTCGTGCGATTTGCACAGCTAATAGTTTCCCGTAAAACCGGTATCCGATCGAAGTCTCCCCCTCTGGCCCTTTCCCTGCGCGTGGATATTTTAGCACGCCGTGCATCAGGTTGCATCCTGTCGACAATTTCCTTCCGTACGCGACTCGCGTTCCGGTTTAACGATCCCCCTCAAGCCGGAAACGGCGCGCGCTACGTAAGACACCGGATGTTGTTTCGTACGTAAAATTCTAAGTGTCGGAAATCTCTCGCGGGCGAAACGACCGAAACGTAGCTTTGATCGGCCGATCCGATCGTGAAAGCGATCGCGAGCGTGCCGGCGAATATTATTATCGCGTAACGAATCGCCCGGATATTCCGGTTAGGCGCTGTGAGAATTCTTCATCTATGGCACGCGAGAGAGAATTATCTCTCCTCTATCTCGCAAGTGACTTCCGAGTAAAGCAACCGGTGGTTGCGCCAACGAGGTCACGCCGCGACACCTCGCCCGTTTTCAACCCTTTGAGACACTGATGAAAGGCGCGAGATGAGGAGGGAATCGCAATGAAGTCGTCGCAATTTTTCATCCGGAACATTTATACACAATGGACGGGCGGGATATTAATGAGTTGTCCGCGCTGTTTTCCTTTGATCCGTGAAAATTAACGGGACATTTGTTTTCTAGTGGCAGGTTGACAAATTGCGAGGGTGAAAGTGAAGGTAGATAAATGACAAAATCAAACGCGTTAATGTAATGTATCCTATAGAAGTAATATATCCGTTTGACGTAAATGATGAAAAATGAAAGAGATGTAACTTTCTCGATATCTATACAGCATACTGTAATTATTATTCATTTTGATATATATTAAAGTGCGGAGTTTTTCAATGATTAAACAATTGCGATAGTTCAAATTTCGTGTTTGGATACGAATTTTTGGAATCTAAAGAATAAAAATTCATTTGTCTGCTTAGGTAAAATGGCAAAGTAAAATTAGACAATATATTGCAGTGCTCGAAATTTTTCGGCGATCAAAGCTCGAAACTTGAACGTGAAACTTCAAATTCAAATTTGAAATTGCTTGTGCATATTTTGATTCTGAAAATGTATTTTGAATCTAAATTTGGACAAAATAACAAAGTTGGATGACATGAGAAGAAAAAACATATATTTATTAATAAATTTATTTTTTGTAATAAATCTTATATATATTTTAGCTTTAAATTTTTTCTTGATATTGGATTATCAATAATCGAATCTTTGAATATTGCAATTAAATAGTTCGACTACTATTCGTGTTGTGTTATAAATTATAAACTGTTAAAATTTGAAACTTTTGAATGTTTTAAAAAGTTTGACTATCGCAATCCGTCTGAGTTCGAGCTTTAGTTATATTTACGTCGATGTCTAAGTGGAAAATTCATTCGTTTAATAAGGTAATTTGTATGTCGTAAAACTCTCCTTAAAAGGCTGGCGCGTCTAGATCGAGAACGACATATTTATATTGGCATGGATATCTAGGCCAAGTAAAACTGGTTATGGAAAAGCCTTACCCTGACGCTGCTGCTTTTCTTTCGGAAGATGACCAAACTGGTTTTGACCTCGGCAAAGACGGCCTTCTATGCAGCTACGCGATTGAACGTTAAGATCGCGATGCATTCTTCGTCTCGTATATGCGAGTTACGTTTTCGTCGATGGAAAAACGCGAAAGCGTTGAAATAATATACGGAAAAAACAAACAATGAAAATGTATGAATAAGCAAAAAGCATTCATGAACTGGTTTGAATATCGGGATGAAAATATTAATCGTCGTTCCCATGAAAATTTATAACAAAGCGGTTGTATTTTTACTAAAATAATAACTTTGCAGTTGCACACTCTATGAATATTGCTGTAAATTATCTTTCATTGCAATTTTATCCTATATAACGATAATATAAATTAAATTAAAGAGTTACGCTGGTAGTTTTGGAGCAGCTTGAATAATGAACGTTAATAAATATTAATCTATACAATGAATATTACAGTGAATATATGAAATATTCAAAATTGAGTTTTAGTAATTGTTTTTAAAGAGAAGAGATTCTATAGTATGTACAATTATATATCTTTTTACTTTTTTTTGCAAAATAGTAAAGATAGTGAAAATATTAACGATTTCTTGCTCAATGAACCATTTATGTATTTCTAATTAATAGTTTATCTTAACAATTAAAAAAAATCCATAAAAATATATATTCAATTTATGAACAAATTTCAAAAATTATATTGCGCTAGTAATCGCGTATATAAAAAAAAACCTTGCATTTTTACTTATATTTTTTTACATATAAAAAATGCGTAAATAGAGCGGTATATTATATATATACATATTTGGTGTGTCGTTTATAATTCCAATTTAATTGAATTCAATAATTTTCGGAGTTAATTCGGATCAGTAAAGCAAGCGGTTAATACTGGGTGACACAAAAGTACTATCTCTTCCGAGATACGAACGTCCTCAGATTCACGTCTTCAATTGAATTCAGCCAAGGACATGTGTACTGGAAGCGAACGACGACGCCGACGAATCCTGGCTGGGACCCGAGTCCGGACTCCCGGCAAGATTGAGCGACTCGCGTCCGTGATATATGGCGCATTGCCGTATAAGGCGTATAATAATACGAAGTTAGATCGTAATGCCCGTCCCAGACCTCTCTCTCTCTCTCTCTTTCTCTTTCTCTTTCTCGCTCCCTCGTCAGGGTCGTACCGAGCGGAGCGGAGCGGAGGATCTTATGAAGACGAAGACTGCAAGAGACCGCGCGGAGGTCCCTCTTCGTGGAAGTCACGCAGAGACGCAGGAGAGCCAACGAGCCGTCCTTTTCCCTTTTTCTTCCTCTTCCTTCCCCGCCGTCTCTCTTTCCC
>NW_021848428.1:175767-179297 GCF_003651465.1 Formica exsecta | reverse complement strand
CCGCCGTCTCGCTTTCCCTTCTTCACCTTCCATTGCCATACGTCGACCTCCTCTTATCCCACACCGCGCGTTTGCGCTTCCACTTATCCTTTTCGTCCTTTCCGCTGGAACGGAGGAGGCGGTTGGGCCGTCCCGGTCTGCGTCCCTTTCGGATCATGCGGTCGCCTTACCTTTTCTCTTGCAATGTCCTCCTCGTCCTTTCCGTCTTGCCCTTTTTGCTTTTCTTCTCTCCTTCCTGTAGCCACGACTCTTTCTACAAGGTTGCTTCTTCCGCTTTTAATTACTGTCTGCTATGTCTTGTCCACGTCCTTGTTCGTGTCGAGTTTTTGCTCTTTTTCTTGTATACTTTATTTTATCCTATCTCGCGATCTCTCGATAAGTTTTAAATTGGATAAGCACTTCGTTCTGTTGTGAATTGAATCCAATGTATTTTTAAACTTTTTCTTTGGATTTTTAATTTAGTTTTTCTCTTTCAAGTTTTATCTTTTTCACGTATATCTACTGTATCTTTTTTCTCAGATTTCTCTTTTGTCACTTTACAATTCCATCGATAATTTCTCTTCTTCATTTTCACTCGTTACGATCCTCGATCTCATATAGAATTCTCATGGAATTTCTTGTATCAGCATATCTGCCATTTTAAACCCTTCATTTCCCTTTCATCTCACGCTGCACCTCTCGCTACACCTTCCCGGCTTCTCGTTTCGCCTTCTCTCATCGTTTCCATCCGCCTTCTTTCCTGGTCGGGGCACAACCATTATATCCCTCGCGATACGTCTCGCTGCCCGTAGCGGTCGTGCAACGTTGCATTCCGTCGACTGCATTCCGTTCCAGACTGCTTCGGACGAATGCATCTTTTGATAGCCGCGATTCGAAGAAGGAACTTTCCCAGTCTCTAGAAAATCTACCCTCTCGGCGTTACTCGCCGGGAATATTTTACACTCGCAGTTTCTAACTGATCGTTAATAATTTTAGATTCTCTTGTAACGGCAGGGCACTGCGAACTGTCGTACAATCGACGTGCAACTTGCTCGTAAATTTGTCCAGAGGGGAACACATGTTCGTAGACAGTCTATTTTTGAAACCAGGGACCTTCGATCCCCTCTGAAAAAGTGAAATCACGAATCGATCGGACAATCACAGACCGATCTCAACAAAGAAAGCCATTACTTAGATTTACCGTAATCACGACCTTCCACGATTGAACGAGGGAACTCGTAGTCAACTAGTCACGATCGTGAGATAATGTTCCCCTCTTTTTGCTAAGAGACACCATAAAAAACAGTAATCTTACGAATCTCGTCGTCTATGATAATAAAAAATAACTTGTAGCGAGACATCATTTTTTAAATACGTCGACGAAAATGTCGAGATCTTTTGTGAAAAGAGACTTATTACATCTTTCTTTTTTATTGGTTCACTAATATATTTTGAAAAAAATTTAACGCTTAATATATATATATATATTTATTAATTTCGATATGCAGTCTTGTATAATTCTCTTTAATTTATATATATTATACTTTGTAGTTAATAATCCACAAGTAAGAATATTTCGAAATAAAAATTATGATTAAAAATTAATATGAAAAAGATAATAATTTTTCATAACAAAACTTTTTCTCGCCGTTCTATATTACAAAGTCAGTTTCCTCTCGCGTAACGACACTACTACAAAACGATTTTTACATCTGTATCGTGAATGGTGCGAGTGAGCGAAGAGAAGAAGAGGGAAGAAAGAGGGTGCATGGTCTTGGGGCGCTCAGATCGCGATTCGGGGCCCTCAGGCCCCAAGTCCCGGAGCGGACAATAGACAGACCGTTAGACGCGGTGCAGGGCAAGGTACACCGGACTGAATCTCGGCCTGGGAATTCTTGAACGAAGGGCACCTCGAGGGACCTCGACCCGAGCCGGAGATCCCGCCGGGGCTCGGAGAAACTGGTTTACCTGCCACCTCCTTCGTCGTCCTCTCTTTTCTCCGGACGTGGCGGTTCCGTGGCGATGGAACAGCGAAGAATGTAAAGACGCAGCAACAGCAACACGTCTCTTTTTCCAGAAGAGAGAGACAATAATCAGTCAGATATCTCTTCGCGCCAGTTTTCCGTCGATTGTCGAAATTCTACGAACGATGCGTAACAAGAAGAATAATCGGAGAAAATTTAGATCGAAGAGAAACAGATAGCTGTATCACATTTTGTTGTTGTATCTAGGAATATTTTGTCTGGGTTGTACACACATTGCGACATGAATATTTTATAATTGCGATATTATTTCGAAATTTTTAGTTATCTCTACAAATAGTTTTTCAAATACGTTGATAAGCCAAACGTAAAACGACTCGATAAACGATACATTTGTATAATATATTCCGTTTCGCTCTTACACTCTTTGTTGTAAAATCTAGAATTTTCTAATGGAATTTACACGACAGCTGTATGGTAACTGAGAACGCGCATTTAAATTGCAGCTTAGGACGGGAAGATTGTAACGTGGATTTCTTCCGATGCGACGGCTTGGCTGTAATGCCAAATGGGAATATGTATAGACGAGAGTACGTAAATATGTTGTTATCTAGGGACGTTTGCGCGCCGGAATTTCTCATATCAGATGCAACATCGAATCGAATATTTTATCGTTTAATTCCTAAGTAATTTCAGATAATCTCAAATATCTGCAAGCGATTTTTAAATAATTTCTTAAATCAGAGAGCCATTTGGAGTAGATAAAATAGATAAAGATGTCGTTTTGTAGGAGAAGTCAGGCTCTTAACGTGTAGAGAATTTCTTTTCAGAATATTTCGATAAATTTGATAAAAAGGCAATAAGAAGTACAAACAGAATCATCTTTTAAAGATATTTCGACGATTTTAAAAAGATATTTTTCTATTATAATAACTTGTTTATACATATTTATAATCTTTCTTATTGAATAATATACAGGAAAGAATTTTAGTTTTAAATATCAGTATATTTTAATAAATTGAGGGGAGGGAGGAGTAAATTTTTATCGAAGGGTTAAATTTGTATCAAAGGATTGAAATCCGGAACATTATTGGTAACAGATTGCCATAGGCTTATTCAGCATATGTGCTCTGCATCATATTCATATTATCATAGGCTGCACCAGCGAACGTTCTTTCACAAATCTGATAAGATTTATCGGCGACAAAATGTCAGCCGTATTCAACGATGCGTCTACGCACACAAATCCGTTTTATTTTCTCTTTTCATCGCACCTTTCTTAACGAAATCAGGCTGAGTTTTGGATATCTGGTTTCCTCGTAAAATATGAGCGTAGCATCGTATCGTAATACACGCCATCGTTTCCTTCTTGCCGTCGAAACGGCTGTGTGTATGAGTTGTAATTTCCTCATCCTTTTTAATTAACTATCTTTACTGCTACCTCATAAATTATTGTTCAATTCAACATAAATTATAATTATTATGACAAGAGAGAAAGGAGATGAGATAATAATTAATATTTATATATTGTTAATATTAATATATTAATATATTAGTTAATATATTAGT
>NW_021848428.1:124757-175740 GCF_003651465.1 Formica exsecta | reverse complement strand
ATATATACCACATTTTTAAATAATAACATTCAAGATGAAGATATGCTATATATATGTATATAATAATAATTATTATTATTCTAATTCTGTCAACATCTCTATTCAAGTCATAAATTCTACATGAAATTAAATTTGAATAATACATAAATATTATACATGTAATTATAATTATAGATCGGTTCTCAATTAGTCCGAATCGATCAGTGCTATTCATAGATAGAGAATGTCCTGCATTGCTGAGAACCAATCTAGAGTAATCTCTCTCTCTCTCTCTCTCTCTCTCTCTCTCTCTCTCTCATCAAAATTGAGAACAAATAATTGCATCTTTTATTTATTAATATTGTAAGTATGAGTAATAAGTTCATCTCTGGCAGATTTTACGAACTTGTAACGAGGTTAAAGACTATGCTAATTTAATCGTCACTTATATAATAGATTATTAAATCTTGCTAAAGAATTTATAGATTTAATTATTTGGCGGAAGGGAATCGGAAAAAGGAAATGTGGGAAACTTTGTTTTTTTTCGAGGAACAAAGAGATTTCATGAGTGGGATTTTTCTTTTTTTATGGAGGACTTATCGGTCCAGATTATCCTACCGAAGGAAGGAGATATCTGTCGTTCAACTCGTGCATAAAAATTCTCCGACGGATCTCGAAATTGAACTCTATTATATCCGCGATTATATAAAACGATCTATCTACATGACTTGCATGCGGTTAATTGTAACCGCGCGGTTCATTGCTCGCGAACAATCTTCACGCGTCGTCCAATTATAATCTACAGGAGATAAAAATTAATTACATCGTGATGAAAGTGCGAAAATCCAATATTTGAAGAATATCGCTAATCATCAACGTAATGATACTAGATTTATTTATTTTATTGAATGTGGCGAGATTATATACGCGTATGCATTGCTATCCGTGACGGAAAGAAGTTAATTTTTCATTGATCGTATGTTTTAAAGAATAAAGTTTCAGAATATTTAAAGAAATATTTTAAACATTTAAATAAAAATATTTAGATATCTTTTTATATGTATACATAATATTTTTATAATTTTTAACTCAAATTTTTGTTCGACATTTGGAGAAATATTTTACACCAAATTTTTAATAACACGTTGATTTTAATTTCAGCAAAGAATGCGCGGTTGAAAGGCCGCGCAGTAGAATTCACGGGAGACCTTGCAAGCGCGTAAATGCATGCATGGCCGAGTACGTATAAAGGGAATGAATTAGTCAGTAATATATACGGTCCTGGAATTTCCGCAATGCGGTGCTCGCGTTGTTTAGGCTTACGTGTACGTTACCGCGCGCGATACACACACGCACGTATTATAGTCGCTACACGCTACACACGTAATACCAATCTATAATACATTACGCACGACGAAACATGCGTGCTCTGAAAGGCTACGCGAGTCCAAGACATGTCCATTTCTGTGATTAGTAGAGTAACCTATCGATACGATTTGATGACGATTTCTGTTAGTTATCGTAAATAACATGAATTCCGCGAATAACACGTTCATAAATTTCTTTTATGTTAAAACTCGCAAAAATCTTTGATAGGATATGTTGTTTTAATTAGAAAATGGCAGAAACGAACAATGGGTGAAGCGGATAAATTTCTCCTAGAATTCATTTAGAACGATTATTAAATCGAGTTCCTAAAGATACAACGAGACAGAGATAAGCCTCGTTGCTCGGCGTATAATGCAACAAGCGGGCTAACGCGGTCCGGATTAATGACAGATTTGTGGCGCCTACCTGATAAGATCGCCGATGTAGTGCCAAGCATAACGAGCGTGAGCTTTAAGGGGTCATTGACGGTGGGACAAAGGCCGTAATCGCGTGAAATTTTGGCACGGTATCCGGTCGAGTGTTACGAGCTGCATAGACGCTTGCCAGGATTCTACAAGTGGTTGACCCTGGCCGCGAGGCGAGACGACGCGAAACGCCGGCGTCGATACGTGCGCGCGAGTGAACGCGCATCCGAAGTATGTTGACTATTCATTCCATCATCGAGCACTCATCAAACATACATTCTCTACGAGATATTTCATATTTTATTTATTTTGACGTATATTTCGACGCGCATAAATGTTTCTCGATATCGCGATTGCAAAGTACGACAATCACGAGAAGAGATCGATGCTCGGAAACGATGGCCTTGCTGGATCGATCACTCCCGAGGAACGGAACGTTCTCCTTCCCGGAAATGCGTGGTCGTTCGGTTTAGATCGGAATCCCAATAGGTTTCGGATGGACCACGGCGTTCCAGCGACTCGTATCACGTCATTCGGACGTGCGTCCGGAGTGCGGCGCGACGCGTCGATGAATTTCGTGTCATGGACGTCGATGGGTGTAGCCGCAGAATGGATCAACCGGCTGCGCGCGCTTTTGTGTTTACGGAGCGAATAAAAAAGAAAAAATTTATGCACCCGTTTATATGTGCGTCTGTTACGGACCCGTCTGGCGGATTCGTCACGTCCGTAAATCGCGATTGATTTTTGACAGCGTCGATGATATACGATCCCCGAAGAATACACAAGATTTGTCGGGCCCATTTCTGTAGCGAAATAGTATAAATCGTAATTCCGTTCGCGTATTCCGTTCTCATATTGTTCCCACGTTTTTCAGCGTTTTTTTTTTCCTGCGGATTTGCAACCTTCGCTTTCTAATGTGCGATATGTAAAACTTACACGAGCAATGCGTCGATCCATCCTGTGGATTACGATGCAAAATACACACATACATATGCAATGTCCTAAATATGTCTACTTTAAAAGTTTTATTCTAGAGTTTTATTTCTGAAACAAGTTATGCATCGTATTGACTTTAATGATTAATTCGAGATGCGCTTATCCTCTGACATTTGTCACCGTATGCATTAAAATCGAGAGATAATATTCCCTGTACATTAAATTGGCTGTGATATAATAAGTTTATTACGTCAAATTTAATTTTTCACGAAAATTCGTTTAGAGAGAATGCCGAATGCGAATCAGAAGCATCTATTAGCTTGGTTAAATCACGATCTTCGGAACTCGTGATGAACTTATGCGAAATTAAAGAAGGTGAGATATCATCATAAATAATTTTCTTTAATTAGTCTCGAGCGTGAATTGAAAATACACCTCAGGCGAGATGAGCAGTGAATGCAATTTTCGAATCGATAAATGGTCATCGTTACTCGCGGAATGACGTCGACACGAGATTATCTGTTCGATGTGCACGTCGCTATTGCAAAAAATCAAACATGGAAAAAACACTATGATAGAGTAAGCACTAGTAATGACATCATCCCCAAGAGACACACGTGCACCGTCCACCTGTGCCATACCGGCGATGTGTTTACGATGCACACGGGATTCACGCGCTCGCACTTCGCGTCTCGGTCTTGCGTTGAGGCGAGCTTACACATCATTCCGGATAAGATACCCGACATCTGCGTGTAACCGCGAATAGCGTGGAAAAAAGAAATGCAAATGACACATTTCCCGACCGATAACTCGCATTCTACGACGCAAAATTCACAGAACGTTTTAAATTAAAAAAAAATTTATATGTATAATCATATTAAGTTCGAAAATATAGTATGTCAAATATTATTCAACGATAGTTAAAATAAATATTTTTTTTTCCTGACGAACTAATTAAAATTGAAAAAAAAAACGAATTAAAGTCCTTTTTGAAAATGAGCTCTTTTATTTAGAATTTTAGAACGACCGTTAAGAGTAAATTGTGTAAACTCACATATAATCCGAGTAATTACGTATTTATTATCGCCTACTTATCACCAAAATGGCGTTTGCATCTAGGGGGACGCGAAATAGTGTACATAGTGTACATAGTGTTTACAGTATGCACCTCGTTTGTACGATACTTGCACGTTGCGGGTAAACATAAGCCGTAGCACGTTAATAAAGTAAGAAAACAGCATCTGCGTTACACTCGAAATGTTTGTCGACACAACAGAGATGATAAAGATGAATAATTTTTCACAAATTAATTTCCCTTTTTACTCGATTATTATACTGTACCATATATCCTGCATTATACATCATCGCATATATATAAATAATTTTATTTTAATGTTAAATAAAACTGTTATACATATTTTAATAGACTTAATACATTTATGTTTATTTATATGATATTATATTTCTTGTTTTTGAATGAAAAGCAAGAGATATAGTAACAAGAAGCATTAACGTGCAGAATATTATTAATTTACTTGCATTCTTAATTACGTAATGCTTTATTCTTTGCTTAATTTTGATTTCAGCGCTGTTCCAATGGAAATAATTGGTTGATAATGCGGCGTAGATGCGGCGCATGTAATTGGATATTAAATTGATAACGTCACTGTCTTTCTCCGGAGCGATTCTCTTACGCCCTCCAGGGACCGAAAGTTGGATACGGTTTCCCGGACGACATAATGCAATTTCGTCCGCAGCTTTCTCGCAGATACATATCGCAGATACATCCGGGACACCGTGCGTCGCGACACGACGACAACGGTTTCGTACTCGCATAATAAGTACGATGAAAGTAGACTGGTGAGTAAATTCAATCATTACATTTAGACAAAAGATCTGTAGATGCTTTGGCAAATCAGATCAGTTTTAGCGGATAATATTGTTATATAGTAGCGATCATCTTTTTTTTAATGAAACAATCACTTTATCAATCATCTGCTTCCAATAATCTCAGAGAGATACTCCAACATAATAGATATAAATAGAATAAGGTTTATAAATTTTTGGAGCGATGAGAGAATTTTTATATAAATGGTTTGGTTGACTTATCGTTTATCTGTATCATAAATCATAGCGTTTTCGCGCTGACGGATTCGATAAACATCATTAATGGCTATAAACAACGTTCTCGACAAAAGAAGGTTCTCTATATTGGCCGGAGAAAAGCTTTTCTCGCAGCTTTCTAGCGCGAAGGCTCTCTGAAAAATCGTCTTGCCATCTTTCCCTTTAACCCCGCCGCGGGTTTCTACGTCGTCTTTCATTCTTACGGCTTCGCTTTCCGTTTCGCGGTTACTTTTCTTTAATTGCATTTCTCATTTCACGATAACACATAGATTTATTTTTGAAAGAGCTCCACATTGGCGTTAACTATGTGTTTACTATTTTCTTATTTTTTTTTAAACCTACGACGTCAAACACTCTTTACTACAAAAAAAAATTATCTTCTGAATATCTGCGAAATTAAGAAATTTTTAAGACTTCAAAAAATTCATATATATATAAATTTTTTTTTTTTTTGGTTAATGAGGGAAAAATGAGAGGAGAAACTGAATTAGATTAAAAATAATTGAATGTTGGGGATGCATTAGATCTTAGTGTACATTTAATGATAATGTTAAGAAGTATGTGTGAGATTCCAAGGGAAAAAATCTCCGCATCTAGAGAGAGGGTCAATGTCTATTTGCTATTTTCTTTCCCTTCGCGGCTCGTTTACGCGCTGCCATCAATGTATCCAACAAGTAAGGCCTCGAGTGCGATTTGCTTTTACAAGCTTCTTCGATTACCTGCGAAGATTAAATGCCATAGTTTGCGAGAGTAATCACGGCGGAGTGCAAAAATACTGCGCCTCGCTGAGTTTCATCCTTGGTAACTTGGTGTTTTTAGAAACTTTGGCCGTGAGCGACGCGAGTTTTTCTCGCGTGAAAAACATGAAATTTTAATGTTTCGATTCTTTATTATACTTCATATTAGCTCACACGTAATAGATATCTAATACGGTGATATAAATTGCTATTAAAATCTTTTTTTTTTAGGAGAGTGGATTAATTGCGTCATCCGGACGGGAATATCAAAATTACAGTTTGCAAAATCTTAGATGGTAGATAGGTAGGAATGAAGGACAACGTTGCGTCATCTCTCGTGGTAAGATGAAGGAAATCTCGAGTGCGACCTTTACGGAATTAATTAATCAACGCTTCGCGCTAAATGTCGCTGTCCTTTACAGGACGACGACAGTTTGTTCGGTCAGTGCTCCGCAAAGTTAATTGGCTTCTATCGTGACGTAAATAGCCATTTGCCGTTATCATTAAATCGCGAATTTATCATGGGCACTATCATGTTACTCGCCTCGTACGACTCGCAAATGGGCCGCTAGTTTTATTGTCGCGCCAGAAACCTTCATACCCGCCCGAGATTTTGATGAAACTCCACGGGAGGGTAATTCAATTTTAGACGGTCACGAATTAGAGGAATTTTTAAACACCTCCTTAAATAGGCTGAAGCGTGTGGTTACCGCATTTTTAAATACCTCCATAAACATACAGAAATGTGTGTGGTTACCTTACCGCGATACATTTAATTCTCAACTCGTAAAATATAATGTTGGTTTAATAAATTAGTCATAATTTACATCTCCTGAATATATTAAAGAAAGAAAAATATAGTATCTAAAAGCAAACTATATCTAAGAAAAAAAGACTAAATATTTCTTTCTCTCTCTCTCTCTCTTTTGGAATGTTATGAAATATCTAAAATAAAAACATAATTTTTAGCCACACAAAATTGATTTTCTTCAAACTATAATTAAAGTTTTAGAAATAGCTTATCCAGAAAAAAACCGATCAACATGTAGATTCATAAAATAATTTATCTTTATAAATGTTTAATTTTTTGAATATATGAAACAAACATATTTAAAAATTCTTATTAATTCTTTCATATATTCTGCTCATGTAAAATATATTGAATTTAATCGTTTCGTCTCTCAACGATGCCGTTTTCGATATCGTTACGAACGGCGAGTTTCTAGCGTTACATTGACGCTGCGTAATGTATACACATCAGCGATGGCGAGGCGGTTAGTTAAGTTTGCCAGGCATTAATCATGCACTCGGTTAGAAAGCTCCTTCGCGTAGATTTAGCTTTCGAGCTTTCTCTCGCGGTTCTCCGAGCTTTCGCCCTCGCCGATCTTTCGCGAGAAACGAGCAACGGAAAGAAAATGACGAACGGGAACGAAGTAAATTGCTCTCCATTTATATTGTTGGATACCTTATGGCGCGCTAACAGATCTTTTTTTTAAGTTGAAACTCGATGGAAAAAAGAATCTACGCGGAAAGGAACTTTAAATTACAACAACGTGAGCCCAGAGCCTAGAAAACCAAGTTTTTCCTTTCTGCGTTTCTGGCCGTTTTCGAGTATACACTCACTCCAGGCACTTGGCTGAACACTCGGTCGGATACTTGAGGTTCTAAAGAGCGGATAGTTTAAACTTCGGCTACTCGGTGTACAAGTAGTCTATCGTTCCATCAACGGTAGTCTACCACACGAACGGTTGTAGCCGAGTGCATTAAGTTCGTTTCATTTCAACTATAGGGTGAGTCGAAAAAGTCGCAAACAATTCGATTAAACGAATATCTTTCGTGGCAATTTCGCCGAGTCAATTATTATTAATTAATAACAATATTTAAGTTTTACTTTTCGGTCAACAGACACAAATAATACACAGTCTGAATAATTATGTAATGAAATAATGTAGAGTATATTATATTTATAATTTAAGTTTCTATCTCTTGGACATCATTTAAGTCTCTTTTATAAACCATTGTCTTTTTTAAGATATAAAAGATAAGAAAAAAAATTAAATCTGATTTAAACCACAAAATAGCACATAAGATGACTAGAGAAATTCTTTTTATATCTTGCCGTTTTTTTATTTTTGACGAAGCTCTCGCAAACTCTTCGTTTCATAGAAAAAAAACGCATCTGTTTGCGTATTCGCGCGATGTCTTATATTCTTTTTCCTTAGGTCGATAACCGCGCTAGCGATTAAATTGAGCCGTCGAACGATCGAGTTAATGGAGAACGGAGATTGGGCCAAAATGGGCATATCGGTACGACACGGAAGAAGCGTAATTGAACGCAACCAAAGTGGCTTACTTGCAAGACGATCTATAAATACATGAGCGGCCACTGCCTCTCTGTTTCTCTCTCTCTCTCTCTCTCTCTCTCTCTCTCTCTCTCTCTATTTCTCTCTCATGTAAGCTTTGCTTTATTAATTCAAGTTTCCTCATGCCTTTGCGCCTCGCGTTTCGTGCCGCTTTACCGTACTGTGACCAACCATTGCAATTCCAGAGATCCGTAGTCAATTTTAAGTGAACTTTATGTCGGACGACTTGAATAATTTGACTCAAAAAATGAGTGTAGAAATATTAATTTAATATAAAATATCCGAAATATTCGAATCATCGTGCTTGAAAGAAATCTATTAAGTTAAGTAAGTGAGATTTTTTGCTAGTATAATATTGAGTTCTATTGATTATTTAAAAAAAATATATTAGGATGATCAACAGAAAACGCAACGAATTCTATCATCGAGATAGAATGTTGGCTCATAAGTGAAATAATGCATTGTCAGCGCATCAAATTTTCTCAAATGTACCCACGTCAGCCGAATGACAGAGAGGAATAAGTATCTAACAAGATTACGTGAAGTACGAAAAGCGTCTATAGTGATTTTAGCAAAAACTGTCGGAGAAGGTAAAGAGCGAAGACATTTCCGTTGAGCGCGAAATCTTTCTTGAATTTTTTTCGTTTCATTTTTATGTCGTGTGAGATTTTCAAACTTTTTTTCGGTGCATTACGCGATGAACTTGATTGGAAAATTATTTCAAAATATTATTAATAACATATTTTTCCGCTGATCATTCGATTTAAGATTAAACATGTTAAAAGTAACAAACATAACGATCTTTCTTGAAAATTCTTTTATAAATTTTATTGGAGATTGTATCGTTACCCTGGCATTTCGAGATGCCTCTTAGGTTCAGAAACCGATATAGGTTTGCGACCGATATATGGTCGCCTAAGCGATAACCTAGATTCGTCGACGCATAAAATAGAATGCGATTGAAAGTTGAAAGAGGAGAAGATACACACAGGAGAGAGGGGAAGGAGAAGGGAAAGGAGGAGGAGATCTCACCTTCCGTGGAACGCATCGACACCTATTACGCGTACATAGATATCGACGAGGTGTCGCGTTTCGTAGAGATAGCACTTTTATGTCGTCGTCGGCGCCTTATCACGTATCTTCCTCAACGAGAGGTTGCTTCCCGAATGAACGATACCGTAGAATAGTCAAGCCCCTCCGCTCTTAGTCCCCCTTTTATAAAACAAAAGGCAGCCGTCAAAGCATCGGATCCGTCAAATCGCAAAAGTCAATGGCCTCAAAAATTGATGATTACCGTCAAGATATATCTGGTCTTTTCGTTCCGAGAGCTCGAAGAGGAAGCCCTGTCGGATTCTCACGAGAGACTTGCGGATTTACGGAAAATACTTATCTATCGTGAGAGATTCTGATTCGTGTAAAGAGTGAAAGTATCTGGATCTCGAAAAGGATCTTCTTGTAGAAACCATGCAATTCTTGCAATTAGTCTAAGTCTGCCCCTTCGCGCGTCGATGATGAAAATATCTTCCTATTAACATCGCAATCAATTTTTAAGAATAGCATGTTTGTTAAGCTCGATAATTTTGAAACACAGAATCGAGAAAGGCACAGGCGAATTGGATTTACGACGAATTATATTGCTAAAGCAGAGTAAAAACAAAAGTTTCCGTCGTATTCTCCTCAAGATCAATATTTGCGACTTAACGCGCTTTCGAAATCGTCGATTCGATTCTGATTAAATATTCTGTCGATCCCAATCGCGATAAGCTCGCCTGTTTAAACAATTTCAGGCGCGAGGTCGACAGCGGATTAGCAACTCATCGAGAGCGTAATTACGGAGAGCAGGCGGTCTTCTTTCTCGGGGGATTCTCTCAAGTTTGCGGTGCGAGCAGGCGAGAAACACACGGCAAAATCTTATTACGCCGCTTCGTAATCGGGGGGGGGGGGGGGGGGGGTTAGAGGCTAGAAGCGTAACCTCGAGGAGAAAAGACGAGGAACTGCGCTGCCGACGACCGCGGTCATATGATTCATCCGACTTTCATGAGAAAATGCAATTTTTACCTGCGGCGATCTTATATACACGCTACAACGGCCACCATTACCCTCTCGTCCCGGTAGACATCGTTGAAACAAAGGCAACCGGCTCGCTCCCGGGCGTATTAGCAAATTAAATTGCGTATTGAAATTATTTTCGCAGAAATTTAATATATTTGCGGGAGCTAAATATATGATGCGGTTCAATCGCGATTATTAAATTTCAAGATGGACAATTTGTTCTTGGATTAATTTCACGTGGGATTTAAAAGACAGTACGAATTTGTTTCTTGTTGAGATGTTCTTTAAAGAGAGTAACATTTATTTATGATTTTCATTACAAAAAGGTCGACTGCGAATTTATCAAGAAATCTACATTCGATGGAAAACGCGCGACATCCTGCATAAAAATGGTCTTTTGAAAATTTATCCTTGAAAATTTATGACTTCAAATCGTAGATTCAAATCAAATCAATTCTTTCGACGCGACAATTTCGAAACGCTTTTATTGCTAAAGATGTACGGGAATGTTGAAGTGAATAATATAGTGGAAATACAATATTACGAGCGTATATTTTAATAAGGCGCGCTAAATTCGATATTAACAAATTAAAATTTTATTATCTCGTCAGATTTTTTATTCAAAATAACGATATAACGTTCTTATAATTTTAACGTGTATGCATGTATGTGCGTATATAAAATTCTATAATATAACTCGTATTATATAAGATAATACCATTCTTATATCGCGCGCATGGAACGCAGTATGCGGGAAAATTTACTTCTTACAGCCTTCCGTTTCGTCTTATGCGCGGCTATATATTAACGAGCTATCCGGCTCGAGTTAAAGACTTCTTTGCGAGAGGATCGTTACGGCAGCGAGAGTATCTGACAGTAAAAAGGTAGGCCTGGCTGTGTACTTTCGTGGGAAAAGCGCAACCGTCTCCTTACACTTACAACCGCGTCATCCATATCGGGATCGGTGCAGCGCTCGATTACACGAAGACAAAGCGAGCTTTGTCTTTGAATCAAAAGCGTTCTGTCGACGTTCTCGTTTTCACAAATAAGCGCGTCTTCTTTCTTTCTATTAACATTTCTCAGGAAACGCCCGTCGATGTGCTCGCTCCGAGAAAGTTTTGATTAATCACCGTGACGCTTGCGGACATCTTGAATAATCAGTATTATTGAGCCAAGAAATATTATTTTCGTATGCATTTCGATCACGCGATGCTACGATAAAATTTTTTTTCGTAATCCTTAATTAATTTAAAAGAAACATTTCAATTTTATACAATGTTACTATATATGAACTGGAAAAAATCCGAATTAAATTCTCTTCTCTCCCTCTCTTATTAGTTATAAAGATATTTATATACATTGCAATATGAATCAACTTTTTAAAATAGAATATTGGAATTTGTCTCATCTCGCTGGTGTGTTTTTCGCGTAAAAAATTACCATATCAAAATAGTTTTCTGGCACGATTTGCGCAAAGTATCTCTATATTCGAAACTGGAGCACATAAATGAGTCTGTTATTTTAACAATCGAAATTTCCAGTTCCACGAGGAAAATCAACAAAGCGTTCGTCAAAGTACGGATCGCGTATTTTCAGAGCACTCGACGGTAGAAGAGATAAGCGGGTGAGATAATGCGGTCGGCGCGCGAGCGTTTTATCCGTCGAAAGTGTACGATGGAAATCTGCGTTTTGTGTAACGCTTGGCGATCGTGGTTACAGAACCAGCGTTCTGCGCGCTCGCACAAACAGAACTTTGTAGTCTTCGTAAGGCCGACTTTCTCCTCCGTTGTACATTACGCAACCACTTACTCGGCATCTTTGGGTCGCCAGCGCAGATAGAGAGAACACAAGGAGGAAACGTACGCTGAGACTGATGGTCAGTCTCATCGTCCTTGCGAAAACGAGTAACACATGAGATATCATTGAATTTATTTTTAATTTTCTTTGAGTCGTGTGAGTTTAAAATAAAAATTAACATATTAAATTATATCTTTGTATTTATCAAAACTGAGATAAAAAAACATATGATACGATATTGAGTCCGCAACTGTAGCTCCAAAAGTTCTTACTCGCATAATGGTTTAGAATTTATATGTTTACTTTGCATCTTATACATTCATATTTTTATATCGGAGAAGTAATTGATGTCAATTTTGCATTTAATATTTCTTACGATTAATTATTTTATCAGTCATTATAAATCACAGACTCTCTTTCATGCTCAAAAAGTATCGGATAACGGCGATTCGTTATGTGATAGGGAAGCTACTCTTTAATTATGGTGAAACACAATCTTTTCTTAGAGTGGCATTTTTCTTTCATCGTTTTTTTTAGTTCTCTATGAGCCACACGTTGATTGGCGTGCGTTCTATTCGCAACTTCGTAGCTCCGGCTTGCCGACAGCGCGAGCGCGATCTAATTAATTCAGGGAAATTACGACGGGCAGTCGTTCACTGGTTAAACGTGACTTTCCAACGTGTCGTATGCAGAAGCGAATCCGCCGTACTTCCGCTTCTCGCACGGGGCAAGCTCGAGCTTGTAAACACACCGCAGACCGAAATAGGGTTCTCATATTAATAGCTCGGCCGAAGTGCATCTGGTTACACGAGATACCCACGAAGATGAGGGGTCAGGCAGAGAAGTATATCGGAGATAAATAGCTACATATGTGAGTAAGAAAACAGTGCGGATGAATATAATATTTATTAAAAGTTTCAAAAATGACTCAGTTTCCAAGAACTATAAATTATTCTTCGTTCTTAAAAAAAAGACCGAAACTTTTCATAGTGGATTATTTACTTTGAAAAACCGATTCTTTATAGTATTTTATGGTATTTTAGTGATGTTATATGTTTTTGCAGATCCACATTTGGATCATAAAGACATCTAATTTTTACGAGTTGCGATGTAAGATTTAATTCGTGACGATATATATGATAATTTCTAACGTATTATAAATATGTATTAGTATATATGTGATATATGCAAACTTTAAACTTTAAACTTTTTAACTTTAAATATAACAATTTAACTTTAAACTTTAAACTTTTTAACTTTAAATATAACAATTTAACTTTAAACTTTAAACTTTTTAACTTTAAATATAACTTTTTAACTTTAAATATAACAATTATATAAATATTTAAATTTATAAATTAGAATTTTGTTCACATGTATAAACTTTTCTAGAAATTTTCGTTAAAAAGAAATTAACTCGAAATTGATTAAGAAAACTGATGTTCAAAGATGTTTTGATAAATGATGATTTGAAAACTAATATATATACATGCTACAATATTATTACATTTTAAAATATCAATCTTGTTAAAAATACCTATTTCAATTCTCCTTTTGCGAAGATACAATCGATGAAAATTGATAAGAATTTTATCATATATAAAATTAAATTTAAAATTAGCAAATATACGAAAAGAAAATGTGATGCGATAAATCTTGAACAAATATAAACATACCTCTTACCTTGGATTAGCCATGCGACGACGCGTTTCCGTCACATTCGCCACGTGACACAGAAATGTAAATCACCGTGATCGGATCGGAAATCTTTTTCGCTCGTCAAGTATCGTTTTAGATCTCCGATAACGCTTATCGCTACGAAGTGGAAAACATTCGTTAACAGTAATAGAACAATAACACTAAACTGACCGATATATACCGAACTCCCTCGCACTTCCGGTTTACCGAGCGGAGGGCGCGCGATTACGCGGAACAGAGTATCGCGGAAGGGCGCGCTCGTGCAACTTCGCTCTTCGGAGTCGGAGTCTCAGTCGTCGGGACTTGGGTCGAGGATACCGCGACAACGACGACGACGCCGACGACGACGTTGACGGCGCTGACGCCAGTCGACGAAGCAGTCGACGAGGCGACGGATACGAGGCGGGGATGCGGAACCCCGTAGAGAGGGGGTTTTGCAATGGCGGTGCGGAGGTGAGGGTGAGATGAGGCGAACCTGGGCGCAGGTTCGTACGTTTTCGCGATATTTACCGCTCGTGCGAACGGGGATTTTGCTCGGGGAATTTCTTCGATCCATTCTACGTGAAATCGCTGTTAAACAAGCGCGGCTGGTCGAATTCATTTTCGATTACTCCGAGTCCCACAGCTTTCTTAATCCGTACTCGCCTCGTTTTCTAAAGGACATTATCGCGATTGTTGAGAGCAATTTTTATAATTTTTAACCTCCTACACATTTTTTTTCCTCATGCGTAATTGTTTTCGTAGAAATTGACAAAATTTATCGTACGATTCATTATATTAAGAAACTAAAACTAAAGATATATTTATCCTCTCTTACAACTGAAATTGGTATTTTCTAAAAAAACACTGGTATTTTTTGTGAAAAACATTCTAATTCTTGAAAGATGCTACGTTTAGGTAGTTGAGATTAATACTTTTTGGAGGTAAGACGTGAGCGTGAAAAAAACTAATAATTCTTGATTTGTAACAGTTTCGAAAAACTTTTGCCTTGTGTGAAAAATGAACCGTTTCTTCGCTTACGCGCTACATGAAGTCTCGAAGCTTAGAAAATACCAGTCTTGCCATTTATTTCGGTCGTTTTGTTTGTTTCGAGTCACTTGTTTCGAAAGCACTGCAACAATAGCCTAGTCGGAGTCAGCTGGTCGCAGTTCCGAAACAGGATTTTCGCTGACACTGGTCGCGCCGACTCATTTTCTCGACGCTAATTCTGTTTGAAAAATAATTGCCTTATCCTGTCGGGTCAGTAAGTAGAGCGCATGGCGTTCCTTAATAAGTGACTTTCTTTGTTTATTGTCCACGGTATACAGATACACACGCACACACACAATATATATTTATGGGCTGCGAAAATAATTTTAATTAATAACAGGTACGCGACGGTATTCTTGGCGTGTTGCCGGGAAAATTACAGTTTCATTGCACTGTGAAATGAGAAATATAGCTGATGTGCTAAATCGCCAAGTAATTTTTTCATGAAACGAAGATATTTTGAATTTATTTCACTGTAATGTTACTTACGTAGATTGCTGCAATTTCCATTTATTTGGCCATTTAGGTTTTGCCAATTTACGCGTAAACTTATAAAAATGACATATGATATTATTATCTCACTGTCAAGAAGAAAACAGGTTGCTCTCTCTATAACTATAAATAAAATCTCTTTTCAAGAATTTCTTTGGAGATTTTCATTGAATTTTGTATGCATTTTATTATTTGCTATTTCAACGTATCGCATTTCAAATGCGCTGATCAGTTTTTCGTGAAAAATTGCGATATCGCGTGATGCATATGTAATGTGTAGATATAACACACGCCGCCATATGTAAAATGCAGGTAAGATGAATTCAATGGAAAAAGAGACTGCTCAGTCTCGATGAATGTATTATCTGTCCTCTATGATAATCTAATCGCTTTTTTAAAGGCAGATTATTTCTAAGAATTGTTCTGAATGATTGTCCCTGAAAATTGTTTCAACAGATAATTATTCGGAGAATTCACTAACAAGATAATCATGGAGATAGCGACGCGATATTAAATCGATAAAATTTATATGGTCTTGTTATTTTTTTAAACATAATTTCTTGCCCAATACCAACCTTAACATATAATATTATGAGCTATTACGCGTCACGTGCTCTCTCTCTCTCTCTCTCTCTCTCTCGCTCTCTATTCCGCATTTATTATAATGTTTATTTAAAGCGCGCATGGAGTACCCTTAAGTTCCATCTGCTTCGTGAATTATGAACTGAGTTTTAATCGAACTCGCAGCCTCGTCGACCAAATTCACCAAAGTTCGATACTAATGCATACAAATGCTGCATTTGGTCTTGTAATTTGATTACAGACAGCGCTTCCTCCGTATTCGATTATATGCCCCGCTTATTGACTTTTGTATTATCATGCTTGACACGTGAATGCGTCTATGTGTTAGACGCGTGTTAATACGAATCATTATGGATTTAAAGTGAAAATTAATGTACTATTATTCTCCCTGTTTATTTCATCGTGATCGTTTTTTTTTCTGGAAAACTACAGACTAGTTTACATTTCCGTATTCGATTTAGATTTCATAATCATACCTCGAAAAATTGCAGAAAATTGTAAATTAAATTATCCTCAAGCATTAAAAATGGACGTTAAAATTATGTAATAACATTATAGTGAGAATCTTCATTGTTTACGTAGATATATCTTAACAAATATAATTTTATGTAGGAGTACCTTCTCTTCTTCCCCCTCGTCTTAGTAGCGTATCGAACTTTATTGAATTCCATGCAACTTTGCCAGTTTGCGCAAACAAGTTAAACCACTGGTATTTTGCTATTAAAATATCAATTTTTCACCCTTGATCTAATAGAACTATTCTATTTGAGTATATTGTATATATAATACAATCTTGTGAAATGAGGCAGGATACAAATTACAAATGCAGATTCCTATCTGATAACGAGGTTCACGTCTCGTCGCGTCGCTTGTAAATGATGATCTCTAAATGAGACTATCGGCCTTTATCGAATGCATGGCATTCGTACGAATGTATCTGAGCGCTTTGTTCTCCGGCGACAGTTTAGCTCCATGCAGTCTGGCCTTTCTAGAGCGCCTGCGCCCCTCTGGTCTCGCGGATAGCGGCGATGGTGGGGCTGGTTTTCGGAGAGTGGATGGCGAATATTGACGTGTCGCAGGCGAGCCAGGGGTTAGCAGGTGGCAGGAGCTTTAGCGAGGCCAAGGGCTCCTGGGGGCAAACGAGGGGTGGAAACAAACTCGAGAGGATGCGGCGTTTACTATCGCGAGGGGTGGGCCCCTCTTTCGTGAGACGGCAGTTGTCGAGAAATATCTTGGATCGATTTTGTTTTGCGCAGTACACTAATTTCCAATTCGCGATTTGTTCGGAAAAAGGAAGAGATAACAAATTGACTTTATTAACATTTTTCCAACTGCTTGTTCTCTTTCTTTTTTTTAATTACATTGTAAATGTTTGATGTGGTGAAAGTTCCGATTGGAAATATTCAAAAATTTTTATGCGGATTGGTACGTGTAAAACTTATAAATTTGAATAACGTTGTATTAATTGACATAATTAATTTTTTATAATAAATTGAGATTTGAAATACTTTTTATATAATTAAATACGTTGCTGTTGCATCGTATACAATTTTTTCTTTTAGGAGAATTATTTATTTGGCGAATACGATCGTTGCGTGCCGGATTTTTTTTTTATTTGTAATCGATATGTTTATCGTTTGCGATAATCATGTTTTGCTCGCAAAAACTCGTGCAGTATATATTTATTATTGAGCGCTGATAGATTATTTAGAATTCGTAATAAAATTTGTGTTACGCTTGAGAAATAATTTAAGCCATTACTGACGCGAATCAAGCTTCCAGATGTCTCTAATTAAGTGAAGAAAACCTTTCTATTTGTGCAACGGAATTATATTACAACGTGGAATATCCGATTACAAATAGTATGAATCATCTGAAAATATCTCGTTTGCAAACTGTATGTCTATATTGAATGTCCAATTACGATCGTTTGTTTTGCGTGCACGATATGCGTTTGCTTATATCATTGCACTTAATCATGTTATTATTTTATTGATTCTTACAAGAATATACAAGAAGATTAAATTTACATGTTATGACAGATGTCATCATAACATAGAACATTAACTTACGAGATAACATGTCGCTATTACATAATTTTAGAAATAATATTTTACTTTTTAGATTTTGCTCAATAATATATATATTTTATAGTACCACGACACGTAAGAATTTTTTTTGTGTTGTGATATTCAAGAATAATATACAGTTTATTTTTTTATTTATGATACATATACATATATGTATAAAAATAATAGGGTGGGAATTTCTCTTTTATACAATTATTTTATTTGAAAAATCGTCATGAAAATCGAAAACTGTTTTCTAAGTTTTTATGCATTCTTTTTGGCAGACAATTCAACATTCACTCGCATTTCAATCCATCATTATTATGTTTTTACGTCGCTTTTGTTCAGAATATCTCCCGGACCGTTAGTAATCACCTTGTGCAGCAGAGGCCTGTTTTTCCTAAAAAAAGAAATGTTTCTATGACAAAAAGAAATATGTGTTTTCTTAGGACTGACTTATATGGCTACGGCGAACCTTGCGTATGAAAGCGATCCTTTAGGCGGCAAACATGAACCCAACGCTCATGTTTCCCCGAAAATTCTCGTAACGAGCTGTCATTTGCAGGCCTGTGTGGAGAGATCATAGAAGGAAACGTGCAATACGCGCACAATTCTACAAAGCCGAACAACCATGACAAATGCAACTCCCCTCTGTCCTTGAAACACCCTAATCGTTCTCGCTTCTGTGTCGATTCCCTCGATTGCTATATTCCCGCTATTCGTTGTCGCGGGGTTTCTCGCGTAGATCGATCACTTTCTCGTCGGATAATTGATTCCTGTGTCGTAAAGTTTGCAAAATGTATTAGTTACGGAATATATCGCTATTAATAATACTACATGGGTGTTACGACATCAAAATGCTACAATATTTAACGATGATGCAATTTTTACAATATATAGGCAAAGTAAGGTAATTTAGTGATATTCCAGTAAATTTTATCTCTTTATAGATTTAAGGAATTGGGATATTTTATTTTTATTCGAAAATATATATACACATAAAACACATTGAATGTATTATTCTAATTCACAAAAGATCAAGTCTTGTTTGTAAAATTTTTAATCTATTGTGAAAAGTAACAGATTTTTTTGGTAATTAAGAGATCATTTGATAAATGAGAATAATAAATAAATTTTATAAGCATATAGTCGTTTTTTTTTTTTTTTTAAGAAATAATACGGATCTAAAAGAGAGAGATTAGTTTTTATAAGCATATTTTACAATTATTAAATTAAAACTGCAGAATACATGTACAGATAATATCGAAAAACATGTGGAAAATATATTTTCGGAATAAGACGACACACACACACACACACACAACGTGGAAGCGCAAATTGTTGCCGAGTTAGTTCTGGAATCTTACTAACAGGCTAATCATTGCAGCGAGTAGCAACTGTTGTACATCGTACGTTCTCTTGTAGCAACTTCGTGAAACTTAGTAGAAATTTGGAGTGGTTGGGAGATGGTTCAGAAATTATTATTAAATTTATTATAACACTAAAAGAAATATCTTATTTTATATTTTATTTGATCGAAATTAAATGTCTTATGGAAAATATGAGAAAGGTCTCGTTCTTCTGAGAAATTGCGACATTGTATAAAAAACTGACTTTAAAATCCGGTTTTTTGTGACGCGTTGTACTGGTGTTAGTAAAGTTCATTGCTCGCTTTCCCGACCTACGATATACTACGATCCCTTGTGCTACGACCTGTAATTAACGTCGGTCTTGCGGGGGCAATCCCGCCTGTCATTTAGTTCGTATAGTGATCAATTAATTGAGGGAACGAAGAGAGTAAGGATTTTTTTATCTGATGATTTTACATCCTGTTAATGTATCAGATGTTAATGTATCAGTACGACATGTGCGAAGAAAAGATATCTCTTAGCAAATTCTTCAAAATCACGATAAAAATATTGGAAAAAGCGTACGCGGTTTTCGATACTTTAATTTGCCGGGCTCTTTTTATCCTGTTATTCGCGATGAATCTTGCCTCGAATTTTCCTCTTTTCCTTCCTTTTCTGCATCGGCTTTTCCATCGCACTTGCCCGTATCCATATCTCGCCTATCTCGCGGAAAAAGAGAAGACGAATGTCTAATGGGTTTAGCTCCCTACGGAGACCGATGGAGTTGGTTTTGAAAGGAAAGGTGGATTCTCTTTGATGCTCACATCGCTCGTGCTTGGCAAGATTCGATGTGTGAAAGGGGAGTATAAGGAAAATCGTGGAAAATGCATTGCGTCTGTAAGCTATTCGCGCGACACGATGATAGAACGTTTCACAGAAGTTGGTAAGAGCTATTCCCTGAGACTTGTTGCTTACATGATACGTGGTTGAAATCGGGAATTCTGACGATATGCATAAATTAAAGATGTGTAAGAATAATAATTTCTTTTTAAATTGGTGATCATATATGTCTTATAATATATTTTACGCAAAATTAAAATCTCTCTTTACATATGCATATGTGCGTAATATTTTTTTTCCTTGAGATATATATATTAAATTTTAAATATTACATATTCTACAACATTTTACAAATAAATTTGACAGTTGATTAAAAAATATTTTCAGCAGTCTTGTTTAATAAAAAATGAATCCATCTCTATGCATTTGTGAAGAAAAGCGCGCACAAAATTTTATAAGGAAAATGGCAGAGATTATTTTTCATTATTATCGTTAAAAATATATAATATTAATTTTTATGAATATGTTTATTAGTTGTCGATTCGATTGGATAAGAATAATTTATGAAATTTTTATACAATTCTCTCTCTCTCTCTCTTCAGAAATCTTTTCATTTTAAATCCGCTTTGACATATTTATATCATTATATATTTTTACAACTGTACTTACATACTTATGCAGAGGATTTAGTAAAGAAGAAATGTGCTTCGAAAATGCAGAATATCATGAAAATGTAGAATATATCGCAAAATAAAGCATTTTTGATATTGCATGATGGCGGATCGCTATGTGTAAATACTAAATGTTTAAACTGCATGCACATACTAATGATATACTAAAAGCTTGAAGAAGCTTCGTCGACATATCCATTAACGTCATATATATTACGAAATATATGAAATTACTTAATTTATATATAATGAAATCGCGAATATTATTTCAAAACGTTTTACTAATTTGTTAAAAGTATCAACAAATTGATAAACAATATCCCTTCAAAGCTTTTCAATCCTATAAAGTTTGTAAAATGAAATTTTGCTCCGGGATTACTTCTGAAGCGCGAATCACGTTTAATTCGTCATATGATACAACGTTATTAAAAGATACAACGCATTAAAAAAGTTGTCTCTGGAAGAACCTTAATCAGGGTGTAATAAGAATGTCGTCGGAGTTGGTCGGAGTGAAACATCGAATTTGCCGTCTCTGTTTGGCTCTTCGGCGAAACCGGCGGCGCGTCTCGACGATTTATCACAGACAGAAATGCAATTTTCCGCAATGAGTTCACCATGCAGTAAGTGATCCGAGCTGTCGAGAGAATTTGTAATGTCGTACTGTTCATGGCAGTAATGGAATCCTTTAACTCTTTATTACGAATTATGCATGCGTTTTCTTGCATAAACACTCGAGCTGCTCTCTTTACATAGAAAATTAATTTTATATTGAAATTCTAATAAATTATGTAATAGATTATGAATTTATATAGTAATTGTAAAACGCGAGTTATGAAACTTTGGCGATATGTTGAAGAAATAGAATAGCTCAATAAAATTTCTTTAATCTTTTTTTAATCATTCTATATGTCTGAGAATGATTGATTAAAGAATTATTATATGTGTTATGATCTCACGGTAAAAAAAAAAAAAGAATTGTGAAAAAATCTAAAATCTAAAACATTTTCTCTCTCTGATAAAGGGAAAAAAAGAAAGAACATTAAAAAATATCTTAAAATATTATTAATATATTATAATAAAAAAACTAAAAAGAGAAACGTTTGTTTCTTCTTTTTGAATTATTTTTTGTAAAAACAGGCGCGCGAATTGTTATAATCATAAAATTAATAAATTACGAAAATACGATAGAAATGGAATTAAAATATATTGCAGATAATAGTGGAATGATAAACTAATAAAGGTCTTCATCGATCAAAACGAATTGTATGAATTTGAAAGAACTGAGTGAGTAAGGAAATTAAACAAAATCTATAAAAAAGAGAATATGAAATCATGTGCAAAGCCTTTGTATGTTAGTATTAAAATATATGATCTTTTGCTCAGATATTTTAAAAGGACTAGATTTTGCTTGTCAGTCAGAATTAGGAACACATGAATGCCTGCTCACACACAGAAGCATCGTCCAAATATATCAAAGAACAGATAATTTCCAGAACGTATTAAAATGTTTCTCGACGCGTTTCGATCAAAATAATCTTTGTTGCGGCACACTTTTGGTTTTATTCATAAGATATTTTTGGGGACACTAAACAATCGATAAAATATTATCGAAAAAGAAATTTGCATCAAGTGGTATTTTGAGATGCGTTTATTTAGTTATTTATTTTATTTTATACATACTTACAAAGACGCGATATAAATAATCTGCCTTCGCAGGTAAATTATATAATACGTGAGAGGATAAATTCACATTTCCGGCTTGTTGTGGCAACTGGAATACCGGTATCAGCGGAGTCGTGCGGGTTTAAAGTGTTAAGTTGCTCGTGAAGAAAATGTTAGCTGCTCACCTGAATCGTCCTAAACCCCGGGGCTATATTGGTGCGCTTCGGTTTCGAAATAACGGCTCGAAATAGCGGCGGTTACGAGCGCCGAACGTACTGCAATAATTGTATGTGCACACCGCGTAATTGCATGTTATTGCGTCGCACAACTGAAATCGAGGAGGTTCGAGAGGAATAAAGAGAGAGAAAGAGAGAGGCTTTTACGAGAGAAACTACAAGCTTGGTTCTTCCGGCGATGGAAACTGGATTCGGACGTCTTCTGTATCCCGATGCAACGCGTCGACCGTATTCTATTCGCGTCTCTCGCACGCGCGGAATAAAATCGAGTTATCTCGCAGCTCGATGGAAACGGGAACACGCCGACGCGTGATTCTCAATTAATCCGACGAAATTTCATTCCGTTCTCTCATCGGTGCGACGATCCACGCAAAAACGCATGAAGCGCGCGACATCGTTATTTCTTATTTGCGACGGGGACGAGGTTGGGGACAATAAACGAGGATGATGGAATAAAACGCGCCTCGTTGGGGATGATATTTGGAATCCAGGGCGACTAATCGAGGATTCACGAGAGGGAGAAATCTTTATTCGCGAAAAAGAATTATTATATGTGTTATGATCTCACGGTAAAAAAAAAAAAAGAATTGTGAAAAAATCTAAAATCTAAAACATTTTCTCTCTCTGATAAAGGGAAAAAAAGAAAGAACATTAAAAAATATCTTACTTTTTTACTTTTAATTCTGGAAATATTACCAGGCTTTAAAATTGTCACGAGATTTTTTTTTTTTTTTTTCGAGCTGCGTTTGTGATGTTTGATCTATCCTACATGCATATATTTTGTACATACGTAATTTATATATTTTTTTGACAATCTCTAAATTATTATATAATCTAGACATCTCTTTTTCCATGCAATTCTCTTTATTATCCAGTGTAAAATAACGAGGACTCATGTTAATTCACGAGGAATGATCTATTTAATTTTCGTTTTGCGTCAAAGGACGTATAATATGATTAGGTACTGGCTATAATATTTTATCGTTAATTAGCTTCACTTTACCAAATCCAGTATTTAATTCAGAAACAGAATACCTGCTAGTCGTACGGTAATAAAATACGGACGATTATTTATTCTCTTAATGTTCGAAAAACATCGTCCGGCGCTTAAACGAGGAAACACAGTATTTCGAATTAGCGTGGAAACAGCGGAAAGGGGCGCGGAGGAAGAAACAATATAGCAAGAAGGGAAAATAAGCGACGCTCGAGGCGGTCCAAGTCGAGAAATAATTACCTAAAATATTACTCTAGTTTTGTGCCAGGCCGCGTATTCTTAGCATGAAAATGCGTCTGTTATAAAGTTGAATTTGTTGTCCAGAATAAACTGGTCTTCAACAGATTGCTAATAAATAATATGAATCTTATTTTGTTTCTTTCTTAAAGCTGGCTATTTTACAGCAATTCATTTCATTGATCGAGTTAATTGATAGATGTTATTTGTGAACGATTTCTTTTACATGTAATAATTATGTATTTTTTTATACATATATAATAACTTTGTAATCATATAATGTATGACGATTCTTGTGTAATATAAAATTAATGATTATTGAAATTAATTTTATCGTAGGAAAGACTTTTTGTGTATTTCTAACTGATCCTAACGTATTCATTTTCACGCGCTTTGAGCTACCTCGATCGATCCGAGGAACCGACGGAAAATTTATCGGCGGAAGTACGGTATCTTCCTTCCTCTCTTCCTTCGCTCTCTTTTTCTGTATCTTCCAGCACGGTTCGCTATTTTCGCTCAAACTCGTCAAATATTTCGCGAGGGTGTCTTTTCATTCGCCACGAGAAATTCTCGCCCCTGCCGCTACAAGCCATTCGATTCAATTTGGTTCGAGTCGACTCGATTCGAAGGGTAGTCTGATTAAATTCCTTCCGGGATAAGAGCGCGGAAAGAGGACGAGGGGGGAATATGAGCGACAAACCCTCGAAATCACTGGAGCGAGGCAACAGCCGGCTCTTCTCGGGCCTTCTCTTTTCGAACGTTTCGGCATCGGCTTTTCGGTTGCTATCGATGTAGTGGCAATGTCGTTTTGAGATGTTTAATCGAGATTTTTCCGTGCGGTCCCGTGTTGACTCATATAAGCAAATATATTAATGGTTGAGAATCGACTTGAAAATGAGTTTTGAAATTCACTTTGGAGTTCATAACGTTGAGTAAATCTCTTCCCGTTTCTTGCACGAAATCTATAAAAAAAAAAAAATCTTATCTTTTGAATGACACTGTTCAAAAAGACAAAAAGTAATAATATATTACAGGCAGTATATCTGACATAGAAAGTCTTTTAAAATTAGGATCGGGATTTTTGGAATATCGAATCATGAATTTGAGTAATATCGAGAGATTTGATGGCCGCGATATCGGGCCAATGAAAACGATTCCCATTCTACTGCTGTCCTCCTTCTTCCCCTATAATTAGTCCACGAGTTGATTGTAAGTTTGTACGAATATGCGTATCTAGAGGCTATCGAGAGGATCGATCGAGAGCGTTTTGTTCCGAATATAGAAGCGATTATCGGATGTCGCGTTCGCAACGTTCGCTCCGTTTTCGAGCGAACGTTGTCAGCTGAGCGTGCGGTGCCGCAATACAGGGCGCTACTGTATGTGTTCCG
This sequence comes from Formica exsecta, assembly GCF_003651465.1. Taxonomy (NCBI): domain Eukaryota; kingdom Metazoa; phylum Arthropoda; class Insecta; order Hymenoptera; family Formicidae; genus Formica; species Formica exsecta. Next base: position 150,712 of record NW_021848428.1, on the reverse strand, counting down.
GGTGAGACAATGACTCACGGTTACGCCGTTAATTGAGGCGATTCTCTAACATTGTGTATCGGCACTGATTACCGTCGGAGACGATCGCGCAGGGAGACTGCGATGTGGGGAACGGACCTCGGCCGACAATACGGTCGATTCTCTCCCTCGCAATTCCCGCGGGAACGAGCGAGATTACCCCCGGGAAAACAAAGGAGACTATTACTACCGACTATTATTCGCGGTTAAGAAATTATGTAACCTCGCTATGTGTGTACGTATAAAGCGAACCGATTTCTCATTGCAAATACCAACGTGTTTTAGGCCACGCTGCTCTAAAGTAGGTCGCTTCTCTTATAAAAAAGGTTAAAGTTGAAGCAAAAGTTGTGCTTATAACGCATAATTTACGGTAAATATGTTCTGTAAATTTTATTTTAGTTTGGAACATAATTCTCTCTTTCTCGCTCGATATCGAAATAATCAAATTATTAATTCAGCATTTTTACAAAGACTTTAAAGCTTGTCAGTTGAACGGTGTCATATCGATGGAATAGCGAAAATATTTATTTGACTTTCTCCAATCGAGGCTAAGGATTCGAATGAGAATTTATTCAACTTTGTTTAATATTTTTTAATCCACGCTGTAACTTAGAATGAAGAATGGGATATGAAGAAAGTAGCATTTGTAAGAAGCGAGCTCGAGATTTTTTCTCGACAAGCGCTCTTTCTTTATCCGGTAAAGTTAAAGAGTGATTGTGAGAAACGTAAGCTTTCTACGTACATCTGCATTTCCTCGGCAGCTTACTTGCGCCGCTTAAGCTCACGGAATCCGCCGCGAGCGCGGCTTAAAGCTGCGGCCGGAACTTGAAGGCTTGCCACCGGCGCGGTAATGTCCGGTTTCTTTCATTGGCTCGCACGTGCATACCGCACTGCGACATCCTGACGTAGCCGGTAGAATCGCAGTAGCGGAACACGAAGCATGATGCAAAAGACCGTCCATACGAAAATCTCTGCGTATGAATATTTCAGCGGTTCGTTTGAGACAGACGGTACGGTTTTTGTAAGTATTAATTTCCGCGAAGAAATGCAAAGGAAAAGCGTAACTTTAGAGAAAATTATTAAAATTACAAAACAGCGTTGTGTTTATTCGGGGAATTATCTATATAAAAGATAGTTATACTAAAATAATGAATTATAAATAAATGTTAAAACCTTTTATGGTTTGTTTGATAATAGGCCCCTTTATAATACATGTTAATATAAATGAATTTTTTAATTAGAAATATCCTGCTTTTGTCTAAATATCACCTTATATCAAATGCTTTGTACATACGACAGTTGTACAGTTTAACTTTGAAACGAAAACGGGGGAAATATTATGTGCGTTAAATGAAAGTAGAAACAAATAAATTTATTGATTATTTGCATCAAGTGCGCATTGGAATGCATACTGCATATATTAACCGAGACATGAATTAATGACAAGTAACCATATGCGATGCAGATCAGTGCTGTTCGCTTGTCAATACAGTGAACGATTTGATGTGTCAAGCGAATTTGGAGACAAATATCGTGTCATAGTGATAGAGTTATAAATCATCTAATAGCTATTATTCGATTGCTATTTTGCGCGCATTATTCCTAACTAAAATTGATAGCCATTTGTGTATCCCGAACTTGTCTTTTTTTAGTGGTAAATGCATGATATGTTTCACGTGCGATTCTAGTTTCTGAATTCTTTAGAACTTTTGCGCATATTTTTCAGATAATATTCTTATAGATCTTTCTTCTCGCCCAAAGATCTTTGAAAACAATGTACATATATCTATTATGAACTTTTCACGACTTTTGTTGTGCGAAACGGAAATCGATACTTACATCCGCCTTCTAGTAGAAAACACAAACACTGATTTATATACGCTATATTTTACATTCAATTCATTAAGCAAAGTTCACAGAATTTATCGTGTTATCGCTTTAATTTATGAAAGTTAAAGCAAAGTAAACTCGTAAGTTTTTTAAATTATATATTTAACACAATAGTCTCTATAATTCGTATCGATTTATATAATTGTATAAGATAAAGACATTCAGACTCGAATATATTTCTCATTGGAACGCGAATTATGTTGAAAGTACATGCGAAACACGGTCCAATCGATACTCAACATGAGGCATTCCGGCTGAAATGAGTTTTTCAAGAGGAAAAGAAAAGCGACCGACCGACAGCGACGGGATCGTGAGTGGAATACGCGATTCCGCAAACCGCGAAAGTATTCGTTCCTTTTTCATCGAGGTCATGATATTTTTCACCGACGAAACGCGAAGGGTCCCCTTCGGAATCCTAAGGGAGTATGTCGAAAAATTCAATCATACCTTTACTTTCATAGAGAATTCTTGGCTATCAAACCAAAATTGCAAATTTTCTTGACACTTCGTGCATGGTTGGAATGCGCAACTTTATGCGCGTGTCATATTGATTTTGTTGAGGTAATCTATTTTCATGATATCTCTTTTCAATTACGAATTGCGAATTTCCAGCAAATACTCTTTACTAATGTGCGATAATAAGGATATTTTTGTTAGAGAAAAAAAATTGACTTGCGAAATTTTGCAAAAAACTTTATATTATGATTTAAAATTTTGTTTTTGAGATAATTTAGAATGGAAATATTTGGAAACATTGGAATAATAAAACTTTTATTTTTTATTATTATTAAAAGTTTAAATCGAAATTAGAAAGTTTGATTGTGGAACGAAATACATGATTTTGTTCGGAAAATTAATGAAACATTATAATAAAATATTGGAGGATTAAGAATAGACATAGAAATGCGAATAGCTTTAAGAGAAAGTTTCTATTCCAAAAATATCTTAAATGATTCGAGTAACGACTATCCCCTATCGAGAAAAGCACCAACTACGATACAAGTCGTTCATCCTCCTTTCTTTCGCCCTTAGGGAGCGGAATCCCATCCACGGGGCAAATAAAGGTGAGAGCATCATCCACCCCCTCTATTCAGTATCCAGCCGGAAGTTGCTCGCTCACGTCCGACTTTCCTACGAACGGAAAAGGGAAAGTCTGCCGGGAGCTAACTCGCTATCTCTCCTTCCTCTTGGGAGCCCTTTCTCTGGGCGTACAAAGAGAAAGGGAGGACACAGGAAAAATGACCTTCGCCGCGCGTTGACCCGACACTCAAGCTCATCTATCTAACGAAGTTGGAGCACCATTCGCGCTTTTTTATCATCGAAAGAATCCAGAATCCCTTGATATTTTCTGATCAAAATTGATAACTTTGGTCAAGAAGGAAAAACTTTGTTTTAATCTTTTTGCGATAGACTCGACATAACGAGATTTATGATAAAATTCCTTACACATTTTTATAATAATTATAACTAGAAGAAAATTACTTATGACTCAAAGCTGACCAACTTTTGTCTTTATACTTGGCATTATTTAATTATACACATATGACACTAATGTCGCGATAATTCTGAGAAATAAATAATGAAATAACAAATGAATTAAATGTAATAGTGGATTTATTTCTATTTTAAAGAAAATTGAGTTAAATAACATTATCATATGTAAGTGATTAAATATTTAATGCAGGGTTAAGAGTTTATAAATTCTGACGCAAGTGGTCATTCTGAAAATTGTTTTCGGCGAAATATGTACGATTTTCGGCCGTGAACTACTACTGCGATGTGTGACAGTCGTGGACCTTTGTTGTCGTGGGACATATTTAAACACTGTTATTATGCCACTGTAGGCACCACACCGTGTGTCCGTGCTACATAAAATATGAGTCGTTCTTTCTGTCACGCATTTAACATCGTTTCGCGTACATTATCGGTCGCGGCCAGCAGTGACGCGGACGCAATTACACCGGTTTGGCAGTTCCAATTGTGCGAATAATTTATCGCGGGCCAGATAACGCGCGCCCATCAATCTGTCCGTCGAAATCGATAATTATTTCGACCGCATTACAATTCGGCGTAATCTTGGCACGGTCCTTTTATTAATCGGCCATCGGTTTCACGTGTCAGCGGAGAGAGACGCAAGGGGGAGGTGCTTATTATCCCGTAGATAGTCATCGATTTCCTCGTCGTGTCGCTGTCCTTTGAGTTACATTTTCGAATCTGCTTCTCGCAAGCACGAGAACGGAATTATTCATAATGAATATTAAATTTTGCTTCTTTAATTTCTCCTCTCTTTGTAAAGGAAACTGCTACTGGCGGAAACAGTTCATTATACGAATCGCATGTAAATGTCAAGCTTCGGTTGACTGCGACAGAAATTTATGTCTCTTGGATATTTGTTTTTCCATTTTTGTACTATGTGGATATATTATTGTAAATATAGTGCAAAACTATTTATGGTAATTAATTCCTTAGGAAGCTTTTATCGATGAATATAACGTGTAATCATCTTTGCAATTTTTACTGTCACGGCGCGTTGATATTATCAAACTTTTTGAAATTTTAAATTTTCTCGTTAACAAGCGTTAAATCCATTGTTGTCGATTTTTTAACAATGTGTTAAAAATAAAAGAATTTCGACGTCTAATAACTATGCATTTTAACGAATATTTTGCAGCTTCCGTGCATACCCATCGGTGATGATCTGTCCAATTTATTACATTTTTATACACAAAATTTGCACACAAACGCAAAAGAAAAAAAATTACGCATGGAGAGATATCAACAGATAATCGATATGCATCGTATACATTTTCGTCGTTCCTGTGCAGATAGATGATACTCGAACTGTTTCTAAACATTGTACATGCAATGTGTGGAAAACACGCGCAACTGGAAAGACGAGTGCTCTTGAATTATGCCAAAACTTTCACGAGTTACAGACTCTTTTCCCATCTTCAGTATGCATATTACAAAATATATACGTCCTCATTTCCCTCATCTTTGCTCGACATGACAAGGACATCGATCATTCATTATTAATGAAGCGTTTTTTTTACTTTATATATTGTATATATATATATATATGGTTATCTTGATCATTAAAATTCGTGTGTGAAACGAAATATTTAAAACGCTTCGTGTTATTGTTGTTCTGCTTTTATGACATATGAGATTCCATTAGAATCGGAATATATCGATTTTAATTAAATTATATCAATGGGGAAAGATTGTTCACGCGGAGGTATTAAACGATGCGGAGATTTTAAGAGCCGATTATAAAAGTAATATTTATGAATACCGTAATGAAGAATATTAATTGCTCGATAAATGTGAAATAAATTGCAAAATTTATAATTTATTATGATAATATCACCGTGATAAAATTTACTGCATAATATCGTGATAAAAGTGACATCATAACTCGGGAATTGTTCATCGTAAGGGAAGAGTATTAAAATAAATCGAGTGAAGAAACGCGAATAAACCTTCGATAACGCAAGACATCGAAGTCGAATTGGACGTTTATCGCTATCTGTCTCGATTCCGAGGAAATTTCCTAGTACATCCGCGGCTGAGAGGAAGACCGCCTTTGTCTTTGGAAAAACGGATCCAGGTTCTACATAGCGTAACAGGATCAATCCGTTCCCGTCGGGACCGAGCGTACGGTCCGCGGTAAAGAGCGCGGCGAAAAGAAGGAAGAACTTAATAACGTCCATGGGGACGCCGCCGCACCATTATCTTTAAGAGCATATTCCCTCTAAAGCGGCGCGCGAGCTCTCGCGTACAATGGCGCAATACCGAAAGGAACCTTGGCAAGGGTAGCGGGCGGGAGTCTCCTCCGTCCCTGGTAATCATCCCGAAAAGATAAAAGTGACCGCGTGCTTTATCGTCCTTTTTCCGCGCGCGCTGCACCACTCTGCGCGAAGCTTCCACGTCACGAGATGACTTCAATTTCGTGCGCGATGCGAGACTCGCATAGTATTTTTCTCCTGGTATGCAGAATGTCCTAGATCTCCACCGGATGTTTCCTTAACCAAAATTCCTTTGTTCAATTTGTAGGCAAATTTTTCTTAACGAAAATGTCAAAGGATGTTATGATTTATTGTTTGTTTCACATAAAAAATGACATTTGCTTATATTTCTAAAGTTATCTCGTTACCAGAAGTCGTACGTATTAGTGAAACACCATCCTCTTTATCGGAGTGACGATTTCCTTCAGAAATGTTACGTATTTTCCACTCTTATAAAGACGATTTCTTAAGACTCTTATCTCAACTACCCACCAAAAGTCAAACTCTTTTCTCGATAGTGTAAATATCACCACGTGTTACATGTGAGGGCTCCTGCGTAAAAAGATATTTTATTTCTGTTATATTAGTGTCTCTACCGACAAGAGAGAAAAACGATCAATTTCAACCACGATAAATTTTGAAGTCTTCTTCCTGAAATCCGAATTTACTGATAATGTACTCCAGATTTTACTCAACTATATATTCTATAGTTTTTAATAAAAAGATGTATATTTATCATATTTATCATATTTTATAAGCGTAACGTATTTAAAAATTAAAAAGTTATACAAAACCATGAATTTTTTTGAAAAATGTTGAGTTTAATACAATTGTCCTATTTTAAAAATTACAATGAATTATAATGAAATCAATTTAATCAATAGCAAATTTTAAAAATGTGGTATGTCAAAGTAATAAGGTATCCCGATATTTTTTGCTTTTCATTGAGATTGTTGATACGTACAGATATCTCAGTTGTTAATGTTATTGTTTAATCTGCAGGCGTTAAACTGCTTCGAGATTCTCTTATGCATACAAAGATTAAAGAACAGTATCGTTGGTTTATGTGCACGTATAGACGATCCTATCTATTGACATAATTGAAATACGATGTACATAGACTTAGATAACGCGTGTATTATATATACTGTTCTCTTTTTCTCTTTCTCGCTCTTTCTCTCTGTATATTTTTCTGTCTCTTTCTATCATTTGATATATACACGAACACATGCACAAGAGATGGCTGCCAGCAACAACTGTGACAGCTGCGGCGCAATGCACCGTCTGCGTTGGACGGTGCAATTTATCGTTGAAATGATAGAGAACTGGCTTGCATCGTCTTTTCTCGGATTTAGATAGAAATGATAATAATTAGCGCGAAAATCGGAATTTTTTTGAAAGGGCAATAATAAAATTAGAACGCAGACGTGAATTTGAAGTCGCGCGATTGGATCGTTCTTAACAATTCGAATAACACAAAAAATTTGAGAAAAGAAATAGCAATTATTGCCAATAAAAATAATTACATTATTAATTTTTTTATATTATTTTCTCATTGCGTGATACATCGTTTAACTTTATTTTGATATTTTACGTAATCTCGTTTGCCAATTGTTCCTATTTGAATAAACTTTTCTTTGTGCTCGCGAAACAATGCGTCATTTCAAACAGAATTTAAACTGGCTTTACTTGGACATTGTAGATAAGAAAGAGATTCTTCTTTTACTTATTGTTTCTATTGCGATAGATTTATTCGTTCGCGATCGGGGGAATCCGCGAAAAGGTGTGAAAAACGAATTTGATTGTGCGTCGAGATGCATTCGTAAGGTTTGTCCGAATATGTATAAAGGCCATCGCATAAAATCCGTTTCGTGCCGAAGCGACGACGCAGACGACGACGAGGATAATAATTGCTTTACGGCAGGTAGATAACGGCGGCACACCGTTTCATTGTGAAAGCGATGGCGCTTGTTTACCACCACCGTCTGATAGAGAATGACGGTAATTGTCGACGTTGTTAGTGAAATAGTCGGATGGTATTCCGAACAATATTGAGAAGTATGCGAAGGAGAAGGAGAAACAGATAGGCATATTAGCGAAAACACATTAATAAACCCACATCGACGAAGAACGGATTTGTATACATGATTTTAGACGACGTAATGAAGCAATTAACAATTTGCCATTTGGACAGCTGTATTTTCCTAATAATTAGTCGCGAGGAATGGCCGTAAGCCTTTTCCATCGACTTGATGAGGGATGATTAGTTTTAAAGCAAACTTTATTTACACAGAACGGAGTAATTAATTTCATAATATTAATATCAATTGCGTACTAATTAATTTTATTTATTTTATAAGCTTACGTGACTTCATATACGCGTAATTTAAGTGATCGATAAAACTAGGGTATTTTGTATTAGCTGTATATGTATATCTGTCATAGCTTGAAGCAGATATCTGATATACAAATGGCTTTATCCCTTTTCAATTCGTGATTATATATTGATTTTCTTCTTCTCTTCCGGTCTTTTGATAAAACCATTCATTACTTATATACATTTTATGATGTTAATAAAATCATAGACTGCTTAAATAAGTATATGTCAGGAAGTGTGTAGAGTTCATGAACATTTATAGGAAATCTTTATTCTATTTTCTTATGGAAGATGTGTACAGAAATATAAAATGACATTTTTAAAATTTTTAATGACATTAGGAAGTGTTTGAAGGAACTTAATAATATCATATATTCAAAATATATTCATTGACTTCTGGATGATCATTGAATAAAGGACGCTTTTGGAAAACCAGCAATTATGTACGAGAAGAGAAAATTCGAATTTTCAATCAATAATTTTCAAAATCAATAATTGCATTCTTCATATTTTCATTAATGAATGCCATATTATTGATAATAGACAAGATTCGTGCGAAGAAAAATTTTAGATCCAGGAATAATTGAAATGTTTCCTTTACCCTATCGTTCCCTAAGCTATTGTCTCTACCAGCTCGTAGATCTATAGTTACGTCGCGTCAGGCGAAGTTCTCGGAAACGCAAAGCTCTACCCACTTGTTGCTAGCTACTTTTACGACCGATTAAAGTCTTTAGGCCTTCACTTGTATACGTGTGAGTGACGAGAGGTATGTCTGTACCACGTGCAACTCCCGCGTTCCCACGAACACGCGCCGCCGTGATACAATTTCCAGGCGTTTAATTATAGCATCTCCGTCAAATCGATTCGACCGAGCGATTTCCACCCATTATTCTTGGTCACTATGTGTAGACCATAGCGGAGAAAGATAAAAACGCTCCGAGATATCCTACAATCCGTTCTGTTTTGCTCTTTTGTAATCCAGTTGTAGTTCGCAATATAATCTCTCTTCTTGTAATTTTCGTTCTAAATATATCGAAGGAAAACAGAAATTATATTTATCTCACAGGCGTTGGTATATTTTATTTTAATTTATATTATGATTTTTATACGATATTAATTTTATCACTATAAATAAAGTTTTGCGCAAACACGTTTTTAGACAACATTTAATTTTTAGAAAATTTAAATATGTTTACATCTTTTTCTCTCTTTCTTGCTGTTTTATTTTCAACGAATGAATTGTGTCTCCGAGCGCTTGTGTCAGATCTGTCAGTACGAAAGAAATCACGCCGATACTTTTCTTGATTCTCCAATTACGTGAAAATCTCGGCGTGGAAAAACCCAAATAAATAAAGTTTTAATGCTGCAGGAGATGTAATAGCCATTAGCCTCCCCTTTTCTTCGCGCAGAATCCCTGACGATCCTTTCTGGAATTATCAGGGATCGTTCCTCTTTGTGTAACTGGGACAAATATGCCTCTCACGTTTCATGTGGTAATAATACCGATAAATTGGAATCGATGAAGCGCGTTTCTTGCACATTCTTTCACTTTCCTCCTTGTCAATTCCACTTATTGTTAAATCGTGATATGAAAGTATCTTGATATTATGCGTAATTAAGTTATATAGGGTGATTATATATTGTATATAACTACACATATGATATATTCAGATAATTAAAATAAAAAAATTAAGTCTATGGAAAAATGTAAATTGAATTAAAGATTGACAAGTAGAAAAATTGAGTATTGCATTTTTATAATCATGTACCAAACTGAAATAAGAAACATCTCAAAAGTTACAATAGATGTCTACCAAATGAGATATAGACATTTAAAGAGATGATCTCCCCTAATTGTTTCAAACAGCATAGTTTCATCCCCGATATCATGGTTTCGTGAGCACGCTCGTCTTCGGGGAAATTACCGCCCGTAATATCTTCCCCGATATATAATAACGAACTTGTCATTTCGGAAAACGCGCGTGAGATTCTCGCGCGTGCTGCGGAAACGCGAGGATTATTCGACGATCGATGAAGGGAGCACTATTTCTCGCACGCGCGGAAAGCGACGAATTGGCGCGAATTTCGGAGCTCGGTGGATCGAAAGAGCGACGAAGGTCGTGAAAGGGAAGAGAACCCAGGTACTATCGTAAAATTTTCCCGTGGCGCCCTACGGGCATAACGACGTTTCCCCATGTTTATGGGCCACTGTAAACGCGGAACGACTTCGCCGGAAAATTTTACGGGTCCGCGGTTCTTCCCTGCGGTTCCTCTCCTAGCATTTTCCCTCGCATCGCACCGAGTTGGCTGACGTACGAAGCACGACGCGTTCAATGGATTTATTGGTATCCGCAATGGCGTCGTTTTTTCCGCAGGAACAAAAAGAGAGAAAGAGAGAGTAATTTTCTGGAAACGCGAGAGAAGGGAAATATAATCGTGCGTAATATTATGCGACGTGCCGCTTGGGAGTTCGCAGCGAATGAGATTTTGGTAAAGAGAAAACAAAAGAGAAAATCGCCGAGCTCAACACGGATATATCCGAGATGAAGTGAGAAATTTTGCTAATCAGATTAATTCTGATGAAAGGATTTCGTGCGACGGAGGGAACGCTGATCCGTGACATGTTTCAACTTTGGTGGAGAGACGCATTTAAAGCGATCATTGCGTAGGAAATGAAATCTTTATCTTTTAGACAATTTTCGTGAAATTTTCAGCTTATTCTCGGAAGAACTTTACATTTATCATGCGATAATATAGTGAAGAAATGTAACTATTTCTTTTTCCACATTTACTACTTCAAACTTTATATATATATATATATATATAAAACAACATTTTTTCACAAAATATTATATCTAAAATTTGATATTGCAATAATTTTCCTCCAGGAAGCTCTTCAATTATGCAACCGTTGGGAGTATAATCAATACTATGCTAATAGGGTATTCCATTTGCCACTCGTACCTATCTGTCGGCTTCGTATACGATGTATTATACATATAATATCCAAAGTATTGGGGATTTATTATATTTAATCTTACATTTTCGAAATAAATATATTATATATATTTGTATTCTCAAACTCACAACACGTGAAATTTAACGGAGCGAGAGTGCTACGGGACTTTTCTGGAAGATAGCATTTGTAGATTCGCGAAGCAAGAGAGGCGATGATATGTTTCTGGACAATTTTATGGCTGCTACAATATAAAACTGCAACAGCTCATCATGTTTATGAGAGCATGGAGGAAAAAACATATTTTTCGAACGCGGGAACGTAATATTTTCTTTATCGCGATATGTAACCTCGCTTTCAAAAATACAAGAAACAAGATATCAGTGATGTTTCACCAGAGATGAAATGCGAAAAGTTTACAGTCTTATCGGGAAATATCGCCGTAAAACACGCGATTCGCTTGATACCGAAATATTCATTTCTTTATGCTTGTCGTATTTTCTTCTCGAAAGCAACGATCTTTTCCGAGAGCGAAAATCGAATTCGGTTATCGTGTATAATTGAAAACGCATGGATTTGACAGCCAACTGTGCGAAAATATTTACGCATCTATTGGACGACTAATTAAACGTAACTAGCCGCCGGCGACTGTATTTAATTCGGAAACGTGTGTATTTACGCGCGGTACTGTTTATCGATTTGTGCGTGTCGATCTTCAAAGTGTAGTTTTGCCAAAGAGAAATATATTCGAGCAACAAGTAGAGTTTCGTCGCTACGAAACCAGTCGCTTCGTCAATAATATAAAGAGATGTTTCGAGTCGACCTGTCCCGTTGGCAGAGACGCGAAACTCAATCCCGTCATCTTTTGCATTTTGCTGCGTCAAAATATAATATATTGCGATGAACTTCTGAGATTTTTTCTTTCGAGAATTTGCTGTGCAGCTTTTTCCTGATACACGTTATTTACTACGGCTCATTATAACGCGACTTTTTTACGCGAAAAGAGAGGAAGGAACACGATGACACGTGACGAGAGGAGAGAATGCAGTCGACCCGAGGCGGGATCCTTCTGGCTTTGCTAATTTGCATCTCGCGCGGCGACAGATGTCCGCGCAACCTGAATTATCTCTCTATGCAAGTTGCTCTGTCCCCTCCCGTTCTTGCATCTCCCTTTCGCTCCCTTGATTCTGCTCGGAGATTGCTCTCCTTTTTTATTCAAATTCCATCTCGTGGAATAATAAAGCGCGAGACCTTTATAGCGCGAAAGAGAATCACGTCGGACCCTCGATATTTCGAGCGTTGAGGGGTGATTCAAAATTGATGCAGCGGGAAGTCAGCGGTGATTTCGATAATTGACAATAGGGACGAATGCAGAGAGAAAGAGAGAAAGAGAGAGTGAGAAAGAAAAAAAATTGTAGCATCGACAGTATTGACTATCGATTATATAGTTGACTATTCATTGCCTATTTCGTAAATTAAATTGATTTACAAAAACAAATCTCTCTCAAGTTATAAGCATTAATTTATAATTATTTAATCAAAAGTTAATATGCAATATTGTATTCTCAATTTAAGTGTGACAAACGAGCAACGATGTTAATAATCACACAATATCCTGTCACGTTGGCAGATAGGATCATTAATCGGATTACAGGACGTCCCGCGAGATATGATCCAATCGCTGTATCATGCATCATCGAGTGACGTAATTAAGCCAACATATAGCGTCTGAGAAATATATAAACTCGTGGAATTATCCTCATATTTCATGTGCCCATAAAAGAGTAATCATATTCATAATATATCAAAAATATATATTTATAAATATATATATAATTATTTACGAATAATCTAACATACAAATTATTCAGCGCGATCTTATAAATCAAAAAACAAAAAGGTCAAGGCTTAATAGTAAATAATATTGACGGAAAAATAGCCATTATATATATTAGGTCTACCGGAAAGTTCTGTTCGTTTTTGGAATAAAACAAAATACAAATTTTTATTACCGTCAATAAACTTTATTAAATAATGTAATTGCCATTATTATTAATGATTTCTTGCCAGCGTGAGGGCAATTTGTATATCCCTTTTTCGAAAAATGTTTTATCTTTTGATGCGAAAAATTGAACCAGTGCTTGTTTGATATCTTCTTCATTTTTGAATTTTTTGCCCCTCAAAAAATTTTGTAAGGACAAAAACAAGTGATAGTCGGAGGGTGCTAAGTCCGGGGAATATGGTGGATGCGACAGAATTTTCCAGCCTAGTTCTGCAATTTTTTGACGAGTATCCAAAGCAGCATGTGGCCTGGCATTATCATGATGCGGTATGATGTTCTTCCTATTGAACATCGCCGGCCTCTTTTCTTGGACTGCTGTATTTAAATTATCCAGTTGCTGACAATACTTCTCCGAATAATGGCAATTACATTATTTAATAAAGTTTATTGACGGTAATAAACATTTGTATTTTGTTTTATTCCAAAAACGGACAGAACTTTCCGGTAGACCTGATACTACTGATTATATATTTTTTGATTGACTAGTTGTTTAATATGCATCATCCATATTGGCAATTATTAATTGCGGCTTAGGCCGGGTGATTTAAAGAGAGATATAATCGCTATTTCCGCCGAGTTCAAACGACGAATATCGCCGTTCCAACATAAGATCTAGCTACGGCAAGGAATTCCAATAGCGTCGCGCTGCGCCGCTGTGCCGTCATACGGTGCAACTGCATGCGCCTACTCGCTTTCTGTACGTTCTCGGAGCTTGGAAGGAATCTGGTCTCGAGTCGGACGAGTGCAACGAGAGGTCGTCGAGGTCAAGGCAGCGAGGGCGTTCACCAGAATTATATTCTCCCCTTTTCTTCCTCCTTCTCCTTTACTACCTCCGCCTCTACAACGTAGTCCTCGGGCACTTCCGACTGATGGTCGGTCTCTGAAAGAGAAACGTTGCTGCAACTGCGCTTTCGCTACGATAAGGGATGTTCAATTATGATAGAGAAGTCTTTTAAAATATTACTTTCTCTACTTTCCGTCTTTCATTTCTGGAACGAGTTTATATATAGTAGCTATTTTTATCTTTGTCTCTGAAATATTAATCGCGTTGCTTGATGCTATTCGAGATATACTAGTTTTAGTTGATCGCGTATTCAAATGTCGAGCGTAGTTTTTTCTAAGACGATTTTATCCTTTACGTGTAGACGGGGTGTAAAATACGTGTGGGTATACCAAACAAAATAAATACATATACATTTACAGTCGTATCGATAATCCGCAATGTTTCAGTCAACTATATTAGACTGGCACAGTTGAAAAATTATTTTCTTCGATCACGACTCCCGTGTTGAACGCCACCGTGTCGTGATTACGTCGCCGTAAAGTTGGCAAACTGGGTTTGCCTCACCGGCAAACTACCGGCGAACCGTCGTAACTCGGTACCATCGCGTGCATTAAACTTATTGTTTATCGACTCATTACCACCGCGGCGCGCGCGGCTCCTACATTAATCGACTTATCCTTTATAACTTTTGATTAGCTTCGCGATTCTGCGATGCTCCCGTTGCGGAGACTCGAGGGCGTGTATCTCGCATCGCGCGGTAGTTAAAACACCATTGAAGATTTTGCTCTAAAAGTGACGCGCCCGCAGCAAATGGCCCGTTTCGCGCGACACACGGTAGAAATAATATATATTTTGGTGCAAATATATATACAGATAACACTCGCGATATATGGAGCGCGCGCTCTCCTTCTAATCGGCCGGATAGCGCATCGATTCAATTATCTAACCGTCCTTGGTCACACTTTAATTATACACACGCTTTAATTATAATCAAGCGATATGTGCGGCGGCGCACGGGATCCGGAAATTAATATCCTCCGGATGCATTATGCGGGTACCTCTGTATTTGCGCAAGGTAATACGCACAGATTAATTAATTAAATTGACACAGTTCCGAAATTTCTATGCATGTTATAGAAACGCACAATACAAGCTTTTACAAATATCATTTTTACATATAATTAATTAGTACTTTGATGTTTCGTTAATTTTCTCAACGTTGCGTAGTACCAATATTGCTGTCTCTCTCTCTCTCTCTCTCTCTCCTTCTCTTTCTCCCTTTCGCCAAGAACAATTTAACTTTGTGATTTTAAGATGTCGCTATTATTATCATAAATACGCGACTCATTATCATTACTATGCGAATCGCCGTGATTCCGTGACATAAATGTTTAACTAGACGTTTAATCCGTGATGATGCATTCGTGGAAAACGTGCAAAATAAGTTAAACGGTCTCCCGTGGAGATAACTATCCTGTTAGGAACGGACGAAGATCCATTTACGTAGGATGCGTTGGCCTCGCGAACCGGTTTTATCCGTAGAACGTCTCGGAATATTTCCTGGAAGGAAATTGCAGGATTCTAATTCGCAAGTTGCAGACCGTCTCTACCAGGTTATCGCGATGCAACTTTTCTCCGATCAAATAGTACGAGAGAGGTACTTTCACGGTAATAATTGCCTCTCCAATCCTATTAACGCGCTTCCAATTTTTTTTTTTACCGTGTAATACGTTCTATATAAATCTTTTCTATAACGAGCAATCTTCCTTATCACGTTTTAACCAATAATGTGACAGTGACAGAAATTTTTTATTCAATTATCTTTAAGTTTTAATATCTAGTGCGCCTGCAATATACGCGCGCACGTGCAAAAATATTTCATAAGACTTTACATAAGCGCATACGTATATATCATATTTTTTTTTTATTTTTAAGTTAATGTCGAAATTAATACTTTCTTATTAAGTTTTTAAAATTCTAAAATTTAAAATTTTTAATTTTAAAATTTATTCCGACTTTATTCTCGCAGTTATTGTGTAATCTTATTTTAGAGATATATATAAATGTATAAGAAATAATTAAATAATCTCTTTTTATTTAGGAAATGAAGCACCGATAAATAATAGTCACAGAAATTATAATAAAATTGCACAAATGTTTAATGGATTATCTATTTGACGCAGATATTTCACGTTTCACATGAAAAGATTTAACAGGCGGACAAATCCTCAATTTCTACTGTTTAATTGTAACGTTTATAATTTACTCTTGTTATTGAGCGGAAATTTTTGCCGTTTGAAGGCATCAATTTGAAATGAATAAATTAAAATATGTGTTTTTCGCAACGCGGACGATCTTAATTATGGAATAAAATCATTCAGTCGCGCAAATGAAATGGAGAGCTACACGAGAAATACAATTTAAAATCTTTATCTCTAATAAAAAAAGGAGGAAATGTCGATAGCACCTGGCTAAAAGGACGCGTTCCAATAATGGATCGTACCTCTTCTTTTCATGACAAAAAAATAAACTTTCGAGAAAGAGAATTGTTCCTTTCGACGCGAGCGCTGCAATAGCTAAAAGCCGATCATGTCGTGATATCTCCGTGAAAATTTGCCGCTAAAGAAGTCCACAATGTAAATGTAAATCCTCGGTCGAGAGTAAATAACGAAAGAACGATTGTGAAAAAGAAAACGGAATTATCACGACACAATAGAGAAAGGGGAATAGCAGATTTTCGATAGAAAAAAAAATTACGTGTATACGTTCGATGCTTCGTCCAATCGCTTGCCATTCTGGAAAATTGAAAATCCCTTACTCATGTCAAAAAGTCCATTTAAAGAAAAATGCGGTATAAGATGTGTTGAAAGCCGTTTGCTCTCCCTCGATCACAATTTCTTGGGAAAATATGGAAATGATTTACAGAATTCTTTTTAGTGCAAATTTAATTTGGTGATGCCCTTCTACACGACTTTTTCTCGCTTCCGACAAATTCTCTAATCCTTTTAAGGGCGCTCGCTCGTTCCAAAGTCGATTTTACGATGTTACGATAAATACAAGTAGAGATCGTACAATACAATATAAGACGAAAGGAGCGTATACATAAACGCGTTACATAAAGGAAGTGCGGTGTGCGTTGGCGAAGTATCCACTTGCAAAAAAAGGAAGTAGGGAAAAGAAACGGCCGCGATCTGAAATGAAAGTGTTGACCGTCCTGGCAACGCTTTCTTTTTACAATTTTCTCTTTCAAAAAAGCGGAAGTTTGTGATGTTCTAAAAGTTTTAAAATATTTTGAACACATTCGATGTGTGTGTGTTTATATTAGATTCCTTTTTAACTTTTCTTAATCAAATATCATTGTCGTGAACGGAATTGATATTATTTTTGATAAACCGCAATAGTTTGTGATTTCTAAAATTTAGATGATATACATATTTAAAGATGATATGCATATTTAAAAAATATATATATATATATATGTTTAATTTTTCAATGTGTGTTAGACAAAAAACAGTGTCTCTAAAAATATTTATGCGTAATATACACGAAAATACTACATACAGGTGCTTGAAATTAGAGAGATTATGCAATAATTAAGATTTGATCGATGCTAACATGTATAGTTCTAAGAATGGCAAATTAATTGATCGTGATACAATATTGAGCATTGTAGTAATTACATTGTTTAACGACCGTAACAGCGCATATTGTTAACTCAACTGCCGGTAGTATTACAACTATAACGCAAGGAATATCAACTTTCTACAATGACCTGAATCGCCGTTACCTTACCGGGTAATAGATCTTTCAAATACTGTCGATGACGCAAACTCATCCGCTTATCCCTTATCATGTTATACAACTTTTCTTAAAATTAAATTTCCGTATTATTTTTTTATGTTAATATTATTGTTATTTGAAAAAAACTGTCAAAGTAAAAAGAACATTGCTCTTAACACAATTATATATTAACAAAGCTATATGCGAGAATATTCAACATTAATTGTATCTTAATAAACGTATAAAGAAAAATATTTTATACATATAATACGGTCATCATTAAATATTTCAATATTCTCTTTTTTTCTTCCTAATATAAAAACATTATTTATTAAGTATAATGTTTTTATTTTACATAACACATAAAATAATGTCTTTTTATAAATTAGTCGTAATTATAAAAAATGTATTGAAAGAAATGTACATATATTTACGTGATATCCATAATATTTTCTACTAATATCTGCAGAGAGAGAGAGAGAGAGAGAGAGAGAATATTTCTACATTATTAGAGTTAAAATATCTGTAAATAAAAAAGAGAGAATACAGATTAATTGTAAATGGTTAACGCGAAAAATTGTCATTTTTGCATCGATATTAGCATCTCTTAGACACGCGTAAATACCGATTTGATTCTGATGAACTTTAGTTGGACGAGGAGAAACTCGATTGAGAAACGTTCTTTCCCAAGATCGTCGTTAGCGGGTGGAGATCGTCTCATAAAAATACGAAAGGAGATATTGCACTATTGTCAATCTTGGAAGTGGTTCACATAGTTTGCACAACTGACAATCATCGCGGATATTATCGCTATTGTATTGAAAGAGCTCTTTGGCTTTGAAGTGAGTTTTTATTATTCTATAATTTATCTTGACATGGCATCGCTGTTCTGTGCTTTTTCCTGTTCTCTGTATTCTGAAAAATTTGAAAATATTTTTGCGATGGTTATATAAAAAATATTTTGATAAAGAGATAAAAAGATATAATAATATCTCTTCGTTATATTTACATTCCTCACATGTTCTCTCTTTATAATCTTTGCGTTTACATTACATAATTCCATAATTTTAGAAAATGCATGCCATTACTATTTTTTATTGCGTAGATTGATTATTCTTGAGTATGTGTGTAAAGTGAGGCAATTAGATTAATTGTTTTAATTATATTTAACGGCATATTATTTCTTTTCACATTTAATAAAGGAGATAATATTAACGTGATTTACGACACACACACATATGCAAGCTTCGCAAGAGATTGATCTATTAGACATATTATTGCCACTTTTTAATAAATCATAACAGTAAATGTGACACGCTCTCTTACTTCTTACGATTTTTTGATAAACAAGGAGAATGTTATGTCTCGCAATAAGATAAGCATCACGGTGAAATTACTTCCGCAGCAATTCAGGTAGGAAAACAACGCGATTGAAGATCAGACTTGATTAACTAAAGTAATCTCACTTAAACGCGAGTCGCAAAATATGAAATCTAGTTAAGCCAAGTCAAACTGAGAACAGCGTGCCTGACTATATTGCACCGCAAAATGCATGCAACGTTCAATTATGTATGCCGCAGTGTCTGAATGTTATAATGGGCTCTTTAAGTATGGGAAGAGAGCTACATTGTGAACGATAATTAAGTAACAGGTTGAAGTAATTGAATGAGAAGAATAAATATATTATACCTTTAGCTAAATTGAATTTCCGGCAACAATACAAAAAGTGATTTTCAAATTTTAATCATAATTGTTAAAATAATTTAATAATTTAATAATTTAAAATAATCTAATTTTTAATTATTACAAATTTCAAGAGAATTGATATGAAATTAAGAGATAAGAAGACAATTGAAAAAAAGATATCTTTTCATTAGAATGAAGTGATTTATTTAATTTAATAAAGACGATATATAAATAAACAGTATAAATGCTAGAAAATGGTAGAAAATTGTATAATCATGGAATAATTCTTAGAGCGCATTTTCATATGGCTTTATATATATCACTTATTCTCGGTAATAAATTTATTGGAGCACATATAATCACGATTTATTGAATATAGCATTGTAATAAAATAGGGGCAGTCTCTCTGCGAGTGTCTTGAAAACAACTGTAATAGTATTGTGACGTATCAGAATCGCCTGTGGGAATTGCGGGATAAGGTGTATCGATGAAATAGATGCGGGCAAAGTGCAGTATTGAAGGTATACAGGAGCGCACGGAAAAGGGGGTTAATGCATTTAGAATGGAACATAAGCTCGATGGAAGCTTTGGGTACAAAAGCAACCACCGGAGTTGGCGAGAGAAAAGATGGTGCTTCGGAAAAGCTGGCTATGACTAAATCTGGTTTAAATTCCCGTCTCGTAACTGACGTGTACATTCTTTCTTCTTCGATGTCTAAATAAATGTCTCGTCGGATCATCTATAATCATGACGTCGCGCTTCATTAAACTTGTAAAATTATAATCTTTCGTAAATAATTAGTTATATTCGCATATTTCTATCTTTAAGAATGTTTTAGTTGGGATTTTATAAGGTAGGATGTGCATGCACAAAAATGTATTCCCCGATTTAACATCGAATATTACCCACGCATGTTGTGCAGATATATTTATTACATTCTTGTAATTAATATATGTAAAATAATATAAAAAAACAATTATTATAATTATTACGAAAAATGATTTTGCGCGCGTAAATAAAAATCTATGATTTTATTTTATAATTTTTTCGTAAGTTTAAAGATTGTAGATGAATCTAAAAAAAAGTTTGAAACTGCATATACGTGTATATTGTGTCGACCTGTCATATTAATTACTTATAAAAAAATAATTCTTTTATATTTGGAAAATCTTTATTTAATTATAGCAAGTAGTTCAAAGATTAATTGGGGAATGCACTTTATAAAGCTATTTGGTCTCTGTTAGAATTAAATGCGTCGTTGCCCTTTAAAACGACTTTCTGATTAGAATGCCGTTGCAAAAGGCGCGCGCGGTTAATGAGGTCGACGGGTGATAAGGTGAAAATTGCGTCGTAAACCAGGGAGAAATTCTCTACGCTAGTTTCATTGCCGCGCAATTATGAAAAATAATCATTGTCCCGGTATCATGCATCTTTCTCGAAGTCTCGCTCGCTTACGCGTCGTCTCTTTTATCATTTTCTAGGTTTATATATTTTTATTGTGTTAGAAAGAGTGCATTTTGCGAAGTAAAATGTATCAAAAAGCACGACCGGAACGGTTATCTTTTTTTATTCGAGTAAGTCCAAGGAACTTCGTGATTTGCGCGATGGAAACGTTTGTGAATATAATGCAAGTCTCGTTAGTTCTCTCCGTTAGTTTTCTAATTTCATAAGCGAGTACGTATCGGAAAACATTGCGCAGGCCGTCAGTTTCCTTGTTCGTCCTTGACCCGCAGCCGCACTGGATCTCTGGTTTCGTCTAGTGGATTATGAAACGGTGAAGTAATACAGATAAATGAGATATAATGTGATGATGAGTAATGAATTTTAATTTTACACAAAGAGATTCAAGAGATTACAATGAATAATGGATTTTAATTATTTACACGAACAAGCAAAATTTAGTGAGAAAATTACGTATGTTGTGAGAAATACTATCGTTAGTTAACAGAAGCGATATTTAATGCAATCAGAGAAAATTTATAACTGATATTACTCTAGTTTTGTTATTTATTAATTTAATAAGATTTATTTTTAAAAAGGCATATCCGCAGAGTAAATGTTATCTTAAAATTCTATTAAAACAGAGCAAAATACACTCGTGCATAATTATCATGCAGTTGCAACTGGAAGCGTGTTTATGGTGCGATGCGTGCGCAAGTAGTAAGTTCCGCGATCTAGTCAGACGGTCTGACGATGAATGAAATATCTCCTGCATTTAATGTGTCGATCTGAATTAATCTGAGTACATATTTATCTTTCTCTCTCGATGTACTTTATATATATAAAGATATTTATTCTCAAAGATATATTTTTGCTCTGAAATAAATTTATATTTGCATCTAAAGCTAAACATAATCAATTAATAATATATCATTAGTATCGTGATATATCAAGAGTATTAATAGAATAACGTGATATATTTTAATTTTATCTGAAAAGAAGTAAAAGACAGAAAAATCTGCAATACAGAACAATTATTTGGAACGTGATATTCTATGATAATCGTGTTGGCAAATGATTAAAATAATCTGTACGAGACGCGCATTAATGTACAAGACTCTCAAGGTGAGTCTTCACTTAAGCGCAAGGAAATGAGACGCAAATCTGTCGTAATTAAGAACCAACGCGTGCGTAGGAAGATGGAGGAAACGATTAAGGGATATATAGGTCCAGGAGCACGGAGGCTGTGGGGGTCGTTCGGCCGACTGGAAGTTTAACGAACTCGAACAAAGAGAAAGAGCCTTCAAGCAACGGGGGACGAGGATTGACGAATGGGGTGCTGGCGCTAGCTCTGCCTCCGCCACGCTAGAGCGGAGGGTGCGCTCGTACATTTTCTCTCTCTCTCTCTCTCTTCCTCTTTTCTCTCTCCTTCTCCCTCTCTCTCGCTCTCTCTCTGCCTCAGCCATCACGGAATAGCGGCGAGCCCCCGTGTATTACGAGTTAGCCACCCCCGCGTGCGTAGGAAGATGGAGGAAACGATTAAGGGATATATAGGTCCAGGAGCACGGAGGCTGTGGGGATCGTTCGGCCGACTGGAAGTTTAACGAACTCGAACAAAGAGAAAGAGCCTTCAAGCAACGGGGGACGAGGATTGACGAATGGGGTGCTGGCGCTAGCTCTGCCTCCGCCACGCTAGAGCGGAGGGTGCGCTCGTACATTTTCTCTCTCTCTCTCTCTCTTCCTCTTTTCTCTCCCCTTCTCCCTCTCTCTCGCTCTCTCTCTCTGCCTCAGCCATCACGGAATAGCGGCGAGCCCCCGTGTATTACGAGTTAGCCACCCCCATAACACTACCCCTTGGTGCTGTATCGATCCATCGCAGTGCCGGCTTCGAGCTCTCCCTCCACAGCGCCGAAGTCTCCGGCGCTGTGCGACGCGACGCGTCGCGTGGCGGGATTGCTTGAACAAAGGAAACTGCGATGCTGTCATGGAACCTTGGAGATGTTTCTTTGTTTTGGCGATGTTTATCGGGACCCGCGAGAAGGAGCGTTGCCATAGACTAATTTTTCCCGTGTGTATCTTCCTTTTATATTTCTGAAATTATATTAAAGTAATTAACTTATTATATGATAAGTGTTTTCACAATTATTATTATATTAAATATTTTTGACTCAAGAAAACTCGAAGATGTCATTATTGAGTAAGACGATATTTGACTGTTGTACATACAATCTTGTTTCCAATAGTGCTAGTTTTGTTTAGTTTTTTCCCACTAAGATAATGTTCATTTAAGGATTATTGGCCAATGTAGAATTTTTAATAATGATTTAATAATTTAATTGATAATTAAGAATGTTGGACCAAACAAGATTGCGCTTAAAAACTTCTAAAAATTTATCTGTTTTAAGAAAGATTGTTGAATTAAATCATATAAATAGTAAAGATCTCTAAACAAGGCATTAATAAAATTTTAATAAGATTATATTTTACCAAACTACGATATGTATGAATTTTATATGTTATATATGAAGTTTATATGTTTTATATCACATATAGTCGTGGCAGATAAAGAATCATCTAGCGATACATAAACATATATATAATTTAAACATAGTTCACAAGGACATTATCCAAGCTTCGACTTTAACATTACCATCTCGAATAGTCTAAATGTATGCTAACGAATTTCGACCAACTTTTGCATTCAATTCAAAGTATACAGCTACGATTTCCATTCTGTTCAAATATTAAAGAGTCTCCTCATCGCAGTACGAATAAAGAGACCACCGAGCAGACAGACGCGCACTTTGCTTAATCTGCTTTGTTTGGTGTCGTCAAGGAAGTTTTGCGGTTTGTTTTCAGATTTTGCAGAGAAAAGATAGCTAGCTTATTCTATATATTTATTTAAGATCTGGGAAAGTCACTTATATATTATGTAATATTTTTTTTTTTTTAATAAAAAATTACAATTATCTGGCAAATATCTTGATTACTGGCATTACGTACGCAAGTAACGTCACATGTTGAATCGAACTTATTGATGAACATTTATAAAAATTGCATTTCAACGGAAAAAGCGATCGTGAACTTTAAAAGTATATATACATACAAATCTAGAATACGTCTGTAAAAGAGGTAGATAGTAAATATTTCTCGTTATCTCGTAGATCTTTTTTGCTGTACACCTAATATGTTAACGTTGAGACGCGCTTTAAGCAGGACGGACGATCGCACTTGACTGCATTAATATGCTTATCTTTTGGATAACATGTTGAATACAATACGAGCGTGATACGAAATATAAGCGCGGGTTATCTCGCGCTCGACCTGACGTTTTGTCGGAACGAGACAAATGGATCCTTTTAGAACATTGACTACCGGCAACGTACTTGCCAACCGCCACTCCGCCGGCGGAATTGTTTTGTAAGCTTAAAGCGCCGGCCAGGGGATGTTTTGTTCGGTTCAACGGCTCGAGCAGCTCCCTTGTTCCGCGTCTCTCGCTGCAGAATTGACTTGTCGTCGCGTACGATACTTCCGCTTGAATCCTGCGCTCTAACTTTCGTTAAAAAGGAAAGCGCGCTCGTTAAGCATTAAGAAAAATTAACCTAATTCTGACGTTAAAGCGCGAAGGACAGGTGATTGTAATATAAAAAAATGAGCCATCATAATGTAAGTCCCTTTACGTGCCACTGTGATATGGGAACGTGATATCACAAAGGCTTTGTGTAACGCCGATACAAATATTGTATTAAAAATAATTCTAATAATTTTCACAAATATCTCCCCAAAAATTTTTTGCCTGATACATTTTTTTTTTATTCATAGAAGTTTATATATACTGTCGAGCGCTCGTTGCATGTTTATATTTTATATAGGATTTATATTTTTATATTTTTTATCGATGTTTACAAAGGATCGTTCTATTCTTGAAACATGGAATTCTATTCTATATTTGATTTTATTTAAATTTTTTGTTTTTTAATAACGCTTCGGTGTGTATATATATGGATGATAATCGCCATCGAAAATTCTAAAATAATCCGAACAAACGCGGTAATATTTTTCTTGTCGTGTCAATAACATTGGGCAAATAGCGACGTGATTCTGATATTTTTATATCAGTCTTTGGTTACACACACGGTACTATATATCGGAAAGAAGAAAAAAGGAGAAAAAGGGCTATCTTACGGTGGCGAACGAAGGCATTATTCATAAAGGAACGAGGGAGTAGTATATCCAAGAGATACTACACTCGCCTTAGCAGACCCATTAAAGCACCCTCGTTGAGCTTAAATCACCCTTTCGCGCGACGTTCTTGCATAGAAGAGAGAAAAGGGATCCTCTTATCTCTTATCTTACTTAATTAAATGTCTCGAATTTCGGACAAAATGTCCAGCAAAACATGATTAGTCGAACGTCAAATCACGCGACGAATTCATGTGTAATTTCGAGAGAAACAACGGGCAGAAATTTCAAACGAGAGACTCCTCATTAGATGTTCGCTTCCTTTTTACGCCTCGAAGCTCCGCGCGCAAATAGCGTTACACGTCTCATTAAACGAACAGACCGCCTCTGCTCTAAACGCATTATCTACGTGGCACAATTAACTACGGATCAGCGATTAGAGATGGCAGTCTGGGGATGGCAATATTCTGGCGAAAGAACCTTTCACCTTACTTAATTTTATCTCGCCTTTAATGGAAACAACGGTTAATCGTTTTTCCGCGTACATACATTACTTAGAATAAATTTATTTCTGCTTTTTTTGGGAACAAATGGTAATTTGGATTTCTTATAATGTCGAAGATATTTTTGTGGAATTATATATGTATATATATATATATATAAATTGATTCGTTTTCAGAAAGAGATCTTACGATTAGATTGCCAATCAAGACAGTGAGCGCATATCGTCAACTGAAATTTGCACTCGCTGAGAAATCGTTTTCTTTTAATTTTTCCCAATAAATATAAATTAATGTAATGTATATGTATATTATAATTAACAAATATGTTGTGTGTAAATTTTATGTATGTATATATATTATAGTTCAAAAACGAGATTATCGCGACTTTCCTCGCTTGATATTGATCACAATGCATGCCGTCTGAAAGAACTTTCTTACGCCATCGGCGATGCACCTTCGAGCACTCGTTCTTTTTACATTCCCTCTTTC
>NW_021848428.1:99899-124499 GCF_003651465.1 Formica exsecta | reverse complement strand
TTCCCTAGTCAGGGAGCACGCTTGTACGTATTTTCTCTCATTACGTAATACGCGTCTCGGAGCATGATTCCACCTGATAATGAGTGGGCATCGGGCGTACGGTCGCCCGAAGCGCGAATCGCAAGGATGTAACGCGTATCTCTGCATAACGACGGTGCGATACGTAAAAGAAGGTAGAAGGTGGCCTCTCTTCGCTCGAGCGATGAGTGCGGCAAATCGCTCGCTTCCTGCTGCGCTCGAACGAGAAAGTTCATTCCTTTGTCGTCTTTGTATTCCCCGCTATGCATCGCGGCATTTACAACGTCGGAAAAATAGCGGGCCCCGGCTTTACTCGGCTCTATCCGAGATTCGAGCTTTTTTTTCTTTTCTTTTCTTTCGGTGCATATTTTTTGCATGAATCGCGAAATGACAGTTTCAAAGGTTTCTATTAGCGGATGGAATTGTCAAGCTCGTGTATTGTACGATAAATTACTCTGCCCTGAAAATCTATTTTCACGTTTATCAGAATGTTAAAATAGAGCCCTGAATTTTGCATACACACGCGATTCTATATTATATCGAATCGATCGTATGGATGTGCTTTATCTCGCACGTAAGGTGACTAATGTATTACATATTACAGAATTCATGCCACTTGATCCGTTTGATTTTTTCCGCCATGCAACTACGAAATTAAAAGGAAATGAAAATTACAGTAATAGTGACATTATTAGTACAGAATCATGTCGCGTGTTATGACGAATGAGCGATAAAGTGAGGGCCGTACGATGGAGCACGGCCTCTCGCGTGCTACATGCTTCGCAGTAATGTGCGTTTCCGCGGCGATAAGATTGATAAGATCAATTGATAAGGTCAAATGGTGGGATTGCGGCTCGAGCTCGTTTACGCCCAAAGTATCGGCGCGTTCAGTGATAACTCTCGCTTAAACGTGTCGACACGCAAACTGTCATTCGTGCTATTTAATTATTTATCGTAGCGTGATATCGTGGCAGCGAACTTGGTTTAAGAAATAACAATGCCTGGTAAGCAGTGACATTGAATACCGTAAAATTAGAGATTTAGAAATAAATAGGTGAAGGTATAGCGATCGAGTCACGTAACAAAGTTTATTTTATTTTGATCGCGTAGAGTACCATTAAGAAAGATAAAAGGAAAAGCAATGTCAATTTAAATTTCAAAGTTTTGTAGTTACATACATCTCTTTCACTTGCTTATTATTACATAAAAGAAATTTGTTGGAAAAATGCAGTTTATCGGCATGATTTGATAAGCGATCCGATAAATCATCGATCGAAATCTCGATGTCGTGACCGGCGATTTCGTGGAAGCAGACGGTTATTCGGCAATATCTGTCGCAGGTTACAGATGGACGAGATGGCCGGCGCCCTACGCCGATTCTCGCATGCTGATCTCGATCGGCAGGGATATGGACGGCACGAATCTCGTCGTAGGGCGCGCCATGCACCACGGTGATATGCTACCGGCGAAAGTAAAGCCGGATCATGGCGTTGCTTATGTATGCTACGGAGGTGTCGAGCATACGAAACATGACTTTGAGGTATACGATCCGCCGCGAGATAAACCGAGAGAGTTTCGATTAACTGTTCCTTTGATTAAATTAAACGTCGAATTTTGCGACAATTCCGAGACCCAAGTATATCGGCACCCAAGTTTCTATCACAATTACGTGAAACGAATCGAATGTGCGTGTAATCGTTATTTCGACAGTCTCGGTAATTTTAATCAATTTGCGATTGTGTAACGCACGGCTCTTTTCTACCTTTCTACTTTCAGCGGGGAGCGCCGGTTTCATAACGCTACCGTTCCCTTTTGCTTGCTAATAAGCGAATTAGATAGCTCGCGTAAAATCTTACGTAACACTCATGTACATCCGCAGCTATCTCTCTATATCCCCAGCGCATTTCGTTTTGATGGAGATAAGATTACCAATGTACGACGTGTTTTAGTCGCGGATATTTGCTCGGCAATATACCAGAGATGATCGAACATGCTTTATCGCTCCGATAAAAATCCTCTTCTCTCTCTCTCTCTCTCTTTCTCTCTTTTCGTTTATTTTTACGTTATCCTGTGTATCATCCTTTATTCGAGGAAATAGTAGCGGATTTGGGACATGTTGCGTACGAACGAAAATCGATACGGATAATTTTATTTCGCCGATTGACGACAGCTATTACGATAGTGGAGCGAAATGTTGTTTTTCGTCAAAATAGCAAGGATAACTTCGAAGATACAACATAGGCTATCGCTCGGTATTGATCGGTGGGAGATTCGACGCGGTACCGAAGCATTATATATCCCTTCGATCCGACATTAGACGAACCCTCTATTTGCCGTGGCAGCGCGCACTCGATCGTGTTCATCCGGAATCACTTTCTTTTGGTTCAACTTACACACACAAACACATACACATACACACATACGTGCAAGGAACGGCCACGGATCGCCCGCGGGTTAATCTATTTGCCATGACTGGAATGTCGGAAGAGAGAAGCGCGAAGTGTATATCGGTTTCGTTGGCCGAAGGACCCCCGGCGTGGGTCTACAAGCGGAAATATAATACGAAATATACTCTCGCATCTTAGGTGCTGATGCCCGCCCATTTCAATTGGATTCGAACGGGTCACGGCCACGTACCGGAACACGCGGTGGAGGCTGGGAAGACCGCGAACGGGGAGATGCTCTACGTCGGCCGTACTTATCACAACGGTATACCGTGCGTTGGAAAGGTATGTTCTTTCTTCGAAGAACCAAAACTGAAGGATATTATTTACGCGAATGAAAATCAAGGACGTATCTCTCTTCTGTTTGGCAGATACAGAGAAGTCACGGTGTCATGTACATCCCGTTTGATGGGAAGGAAATACCGTACAAGGAGTACGAGGTCTTGGTACAATGCTGAACCTTATCTGCGATCGCGTTTAGAAATATATCGCAACGAGGTACTTTCGCTTAAAACTGAAACTTGAAATTTTAAAAGAATTTATTAAAGAATGGATTATCTATTAATTACGAAAAAAAGATCCAGTCTGTAAAAATTTCAAAGAGACTCAAATGTTTTACATTGTATTTACAGAAGACAGATACGTAGAATTGAAACATTTTATTCATAATGTATGTATATTGTTATTTTACATATTTTTTTTATTCATTCGTATGTGCGTGTGTAATATATACTTTTTGGAAATGAGATATATTCACAAACAATTACGCGAGCAGCGCATTTTAAATTGTATCGTCGCGTCAATTTATGGAGGCTTCCGTGAGTTGAAGTTAGATTAAAATTTTATAAAGTTGAGACGAGACTGAGAATTGCGTTATTATCTATCCTCATTTAATTTCTATTAGTATGCAGAGAAAAGTAATTTATTGAGCTTTAAATTAATGCGGAAGGAGAGTGCATAACAAAACGTCGTCATGCGACTACCGGCAATAGCGTCGCTGTTTGCATCTTTTTTTATAATCTGGATCGTAACTACGGTACGTTATATATGGCTCAATCGCGATTCTCGTTACGTTACTCAATTTTTTTCAATTTTACTTTTTGCGTCGATGAAAGATCGTGGACAACGAATGATTCAGCAATACGGAGAAATATGAATCAGAAAAATATCATCAACTTCTTCGAATTTTATAAGAGGCCGTTTGTCATTTTGCACGAATGTATTTGCGTTCCGTAATTTTCAACGTAAAGATACGGTAAACATTATGATACCAATGTCAATTCATTTTATCTATAGATAAGACATTGATAATTATAAAAACGAACGAAAAAAAAAGGGAGAGAGTATCTTAAGATTATATAATTCAAAGAAATAATTTAGAGAATTATTTATTAAAATGCCATAATTATAATTACAATATTAATGTATCAAAAATAATTTTATAAATAATACTGAAAAAGATATATGCTACATTCGCCGTCGATGAAGACTATTTATAGCTCAATATTAAAATAATAAAAAATAGCTCTTTGCATATAAAATATTTTATTTATTATTTTGCTATAATAAAACACAAATATTTTTATTAACACATTAAAACCGCGAAATGCTTTCGTCGTACACCCCGTACAAATATTACAAAGCTACTCGAGTCAATTATCGTTGCGTTAATTTAATCGCGAGCGTAAGTATATACAGAGCGGCTTCTTATTTTGTCATCATTGGCGATTCAATTTTCACGCTTCTCGGCTAAGATCGTTTGAAAAGTAAATCCCGTATGCAAATAAATATCGCCGGTTGCGAGGGGTGGATAAGCCTAAAAGAAGTGAGCTGCTGTGCCGTGACGCAACCAGTGGTCGTTTTCCACCGGTACACCCGATATAGGTGGTTGGCACGTGGCCGTTGCGGCATTATATTTCCATGGTTGGCACGTGGCCGTCTGTCTCCACCTTCTGCGTCTTCGTCACTCTGCTCCCACCTTTCTCCTCTCTCCCCATTGTTCCGGGCTTCGGAGCGGAATTGTCAGTGTCTGTGTGCGTGCAGAGGATAGGGAGGGGACAGAGGAGAGGGGGAATGAAGCTTGCCCACGTGCGGGGCCGATCGTCCCCTTTTGATTAATTTTGGCTCGAATCGGCTGGCACGAACGAGGATGACGCTCGACAAAGGAGACCCGGGGGCGAGCACGAGCGCGCGAGGAGAGACAAAAAGAAGAAAAAAAAATGGCAACAGCTGGCAACGAGACCAGAATCGGCGGACAATGCCGCCCAGGCCGAGGAATGAGAGAGCATCCCTCTCGTCGCCGCCCCTCTCGAGGGGTCGATCGAGTTGATCGACACGCGCGCGATCATCCTTGCGTAGTATACGCGCGTTACGCCGTAATCGACGATGGAGGACGCGCGAAAGGGGAGCGACGTTATTATAGGGGTGAGTGTGCCCGGCCCGAAGAAAATTTCCAACGATAGATCGATGATAAATGGAACGTTTATTCATTTTTCTCGAAATCCCGCAAGCGTATTTCTCTTAGCAGTCAAGTCGATCACAGACACCACCTTCTTTCGCATAAAAACACAATCGTTGAATCTGGCATACCCAACTATGAATTTGGTGGGAAAACTTTATGGAATATATATGCGGGCGTATATATATACGGATTTTATAAAAATATCAATAAAATGTGCTCGACTGCGCTCCCCGATATAGAAAGACGCCGCCAAGTTTTTCTTTTACGTTATCGAGTGATTTACATGATATCGATATCGGATGGGAGAGGAGATTCTCTCTCTTTTTCTCTTTAAATGTTTGTGCATATAAAATGAAAGACTTGGTACTCCGATCGTTTTCACGTCCATCTGCAATTTTCATCGAAGCTTTTTTCGCGGGTATCTTTTTTACTTTTTCTTTTTTTGCTCGTGTATGTATTTGCGGCGTGGACAACATCGTTAGCATGTATCGTTCGATATATCGACTCGATAAATCCGCGCTTATTGCGGTTTATGTCAGTCATATCGATCGTTGCATTGCAACAAGGAAATATTCGTTACAGAAGTATAGAACTTGTCATATTGCTATCGATATTTTTCTCACATATATATTTGTCCTTGCAACACACAAATTACATTTCTAAGATCTCGATTTCCCAATAGGTTTAAACTAGAGCAAGCATGATTTAATAATCTATGATATAATAAAAAGAAATCGCAATTATATATTTATTTTTCATAAATCGATCGTTTTAAAAGGTAGAATTTTGATGACCGAAATAAAGTAAAGCTTTATTATACGCATTTAATCTGATTCGTCGCATTGATCTTTGTGTATCGGATGCACTGTTGTACTATTGCAAGTGCATATTTTATTTAGACGGATCTGCTTTCTGGAAGCCGTCGGTCTCCATCAAATGTACCCATATGGCGCGACCGATACGGCAACCAGAACCAGAATCGGGGATTCAAGTCTGAGAGCGGTGAGAAAGAGAAAGAGGACAGCTGTTCTCCCCGCTATGTCGAGAGAGCGTTGCAGCTGCTGTTTCGTACTTTACAGATCCACCAAATCCACGGACAAGCCTAAGCGAATGATATGTATCAAACTGCAGTCTTATCAACTTATTTACAACACATATCGCGTAATAATAAAATAACATTTTATTGGGCGGAAGAAGTTGAAATTCTCTCTCAGTTTCGATAATAATTATTAATTAATTTGTTTACAAAGCATATTTTGTTTCTTATTTTATCATTACAATCGCTCTTTAGCAATACACTTTATTTATTGCGCGGAAAATCAATAATCTTCGATTCCGGTGCTGTCTTTTTATAAAGTATAGGAAATAACAAGAGAACAACTTCTTTCTTTTTTTACAATTTTATCATAGCAATTATGCAAATTGAATCGTACAATATATGAAGATATATGTTTATATAGAATATGTTTGTATATATATAGATAATATTTAAAAATAATATATTTCAAGATTAAATGCGAAAAAAATTTTGGAATGAAAGCGCGAGAGATTAAATTATGCCGAATTGGATTTAATTATTTTGATTTCGCGCATATATTTTGCATATATTTCTCCGAATGGACAAAAGTCAACTTTCTGAAAAATCTTGATATACGGTTCGCTCCGAGAGCGCATTTCGTCGCTTTCCATTCTAATCTCATTACATAGCACCACCAATACTAATTAATTTATATCAGATTCTATTGTTATATAAAAAAATTTGATTCTTTTATTTAAATTATATATTCTATCAATTTATATATATTAAACGAAAAACACAGAGTGTGCATCCCTTATTTACAGACTTTACCGGACTGCCTAGGCAAATGACAGCTCGTTTCCGCATGTTCAATGTATTCACGTCCAGTAAGCAACTTCGATTCGCGCTTGCTCTCCTTTCTCGAGAGCAATAATTGCCAAGTTGACAGCTGTACCAACAGGTTAGCATTTTGGACACCGACGGAAGGAAGGCAGAACAGGAGGTGGAGGGAGAGTAGTGGGCCTCTGCGTCGGTTACGGGGGTTGGGGTAGTCCTTGTACCGATTCCGCGGGTCCCTTCTCTCTCTTTCTCCCCTTCCCGCTCGTGCTGCTTTTCCCCGTCCGCAGCTGCAGCTGCGCCGCACGCGGGCCCATCGCCATCTGCCATTAGAGGCTGCACGCGTGCACGCGTGCTGCGTCGGGCCCCCCAACCACGTAATGGCCTCGTAACAATAATAATAAGGAGTGTGCTAAGGTTTCGATTGCTCGCGACGACGGTTTCTCCTTTCAGCCCCCTATGAACGACTCGGAATTATAAAGCGATACGAACCAAACGACTGTGCACGCTACTCGCAAGATTATTACAGTCGCGAGCCGCATTTCCGATCATTTATTAGAGCAACGAGTAGTAACGACAGTAATAAGGTATACGATCGAATAAATAAAGTAGCGAAAATTTCTTGAGATGTCAATCGTGTTTATTAATTGATCGAAAAGAAGACGAATAATCATTAGCGATTTTATTAAATAAATTGTTTTAATAAAATTTTGAGGGATTTTTTTTTTCATGGATGCTCCTTTGGAATGCTTCTTTTGATGATACATGAAACAAATGTAGTTGATGAGTAATATATACAATAATAGTTATTATATGTATAACTTTATGCAAATATATGCTTGCAATAAAACCTACGAGATCGCCCTCAGCGTATTCTCGCATTTCGATATTGTAGGAGGAGTCGTGCACAAATTAGCATGACCAAGGGCGAATAGAGAGGGCGCGAGCATGACGCAGGGGGACGATACACGCGACATAAGGGATGCAACAATGGTCGTAGCGACGATTTTTGCGTTCGCAGCGCATGGGCGGTTTCGCAAAAAAAAAAGCTTTGTGCCATTCGTGCAATAACAAAAAACCGGCTTTACAAAGAGCTCATGTTTTTTTTTTTATTATGGATGTGCTATTCAATACAAACTGAGCAGGGCAGATGTAGAAGCAGAAACTATTATAACATTGCTGCAGCAATGCTAGTAGAGCAGGAAAAAGAAGCCGAAGAGAGAGAAAAGTTAATTGATTCGTGGCGATTAATTCGCGATAAATCAGACGCAAATTGATTAGCAAATTATAAACAAATATATTATCTCTTATTCGAGCAAAAAATGTGCGTGTTACACGCATATCTATTTGTACGAGAAATTTTGATTGATTGTTTTGTACGATATCAAATTATACGATAAAATTTTTATATCAGTTAAAATATTGTTTTACTCAGAGCTGAACACTTAAGCTAAGAAGCGTCGTTTGCCGCAGTTATTTTTTTTTCCGCTTGTATTTTCTATGCGCGACGCGGTCGTCACACAAATTGTACCGGCCATCAGAAGGCAACTGCCAGGCGCTTTTATGGCCTCCGCGCATCTGGCTCTCTCGAGTCTCGAGGCGCGCGTCCACGGGTACGTTTAAAAAATTAAAAGTTAAGACCTCTAGAGAGGTCGTATTCCTCCCCTACATCCACTCTCGTTTTTTTTATTTCACCAGGAAATACGTGGAAGGCACGGCACAGTCGACCTATTTCTCTGAAGCGCGTTATCGGCCGATGAAATTAAACCACGTGAGTAGATAATGGATTACACGCGCGTGTATCATCAGTCATATATTATCGTCTTTAAATTCTAGGCGAAATAAAAAAATCATAATATCATGGCGATTTTATTTCGTCTAGTACGATAATCCTGTTCCCTCTTGCGTTCGTTTCCATCGACAATAGCGTTGTTGAACTTCAACCGCAATTTGAATGCGGAATATTGTATGATTTTTATCGTCGGACCGTCACAATCTCACGTGCAAATGAATACCTACTTAATTCTACATTCCCGCATGAGAGGTAGAAAACGAAAGAATATCGAGACGATATTCACGGTTCGGCAAACGTTATCATTGGAAACTGCCAGATGTACACGTGAGAGACCCCCGACCTCGTGCGTGCTGTGCGTTTCACACGTACGTATGGAACGCACACAAACGCACTATGACGTCGGTCGTGTGGGTGGCGGTGTGCGTATCCGTCACATGGAAGCTAATCGATAAGAGTGCAAGGGAACAGGAGAACAAAGAAGGAAGCCCGCATATGTTGCTCCGCCCATCTTTTTCGGTGTAAACGGGCCCCCCGTTTATAGCCGAGGGGACGAAAATTCGTCTTAGTTGTTTGCTTGCAGGCAATGTTTATGAATGCATAAGGGATTTAGAAGCTCTCCACCCCCTCTCCGCCATTATGTGCGCAAGCGAGATAAAGTATTGTCTGCATCGTCGAGATAAGATTCTATTCCGAGGTCGCGATATGCTCGCAAACAATTTATCAAAGGATACATGTAATTCGCATTGAAAAGAAAAAAAAAAATTAATTCAATTTAGTGGACGCAATAATGAAGAAAATAAAAACATAA
Organism: Formica exsecta; assembly: GCF_003651465.1. Taxonomy (NCBI): domain Eukaryota; kingdom Metazoa; phylum Arthropoda; class Insecta; order Hymenoptera; family Formicidae; genus Formica; species Formica exsecta. The sequence goes on along the minus strand of NW_021848428.1, from coordinate 115,118 downwards.
ATTACATAATTAATTAATATTACATTTAGGCAAAAAAAATATTAATAGCAAATTTAATTATCTAATATTGTGTGAGAAAAAAAAAATACTAGGCAAATTTAAATTTTGGCGAAACGTTCCGCCAGAGATAAATCACTTTTAAATTCTTTCGCAAATTCCAATCTATTTTTCTTATGGAATTTTGCAATATTAGCGTAATAGCGAATACTCAACTTACTGTACGAAAAAATTCTCTTATCTTTACGATGTAATCTCCTTTCTGGACGTCGCGGAGATCTTCACGACGAACGTCCTAGTATAATTGAATAATTACGAAAACCGACGGGGACTCGCACTCATTTTGCCCAAGTGCTTATTAAAATTCGCGAGGGGCCTCGACCTTCGTTCTCTGTTACTCTTTGATCTCGATCGCGCGACAGCTGTACCGAATATTTTGAAAGGCGAGATTGGAGGAGTCGCGCGAATCTATGCGTGCGAGCGCAGAATGCAGTGGAGCGACGAGATGAAAGGCAGGGATGGAAAAGGACGAGGACAGATCCTTAATTAACTACCACGCTCCAACCGCCCCCGGTTGGTGGCTACTGGAGCGAGCGGGAAATGTCCAAGTCTTGCTATCGTCGCGGGGACGAGAGTCTCTTTCAGTCGGTCCTCACGCTTTAATAAACGCGCTCGCGCGACTCGGATGTAAATTATTCGCGCCGAAATTGGCAAGGTGCAGTCAAGCGATTGACCTTAGAAAATGACTGCTTTGAGGCAGACTAAGGCAGCTAAACTCGATCGTAACCGGTGTTTGCGCACAGAATTCGACGCGACAACATTTACGAGAGAAACACAGTCAAGTTGATAAAACGGTAATCTCGACGGCATGAAGTCACCGCTCGATAGTTGGGATCATATCTTTATTCGATAAGAAAATTGCGTTATTTCCGCTTTTATGTTTAGTAATAATTTTCGCGGAAGCGAAACGCGGTTATGCAACACCGATGCGAAAGGATATCTCTCCGTATAAAATACTCGTCACACGATAAAATAGACGCATCCATTTTAGATGAACGTTATTATGTAATCGTTATTAACGTTGCTCGTCAAGGTAAAATTGTGTCATCAGCAGAGTTTTTATTTCTCGCCGATGTTTATCTGTAAAAATGTTACGTAAAATTCCGTTTCTCGTTGCGAATAATTTCGAAGGCGTGTTTGCGAAAATGTTTGTTGCGGAAAATAATTGTATCAGCGTTATAATATGTTCGCTAATATGTCCTCTCTCGAGTACGCTTTAAACTTTTTGCCGCGTTATCGCGAGAAGCGATATGATATTTTAAAAACGCTCGACGGAAGCGGGATGTTTGAACACGAATGCGCCGGCTATTTTAATCTGCGTTATGAAACAACGCCGCGTTCACCGGCAATAGTCGGATTCACGGCGGCAATTTGAATTTAAATTGTTTCGGAATTACGGAAGATGTAACTCCGCATGTCGGATCTAACGGAGCCGGTGGATGAATTTTCAAACAGCTCATACGAAAAGCGGATATGTGATTTGAAAGTTCAATTGAAATCATGGATCTGTATTTGACGTTGGTGCAGTTTAGAGCGTAAAATTGGCGTTGAAAATTTTAGCGCGGATTCTAGCAAGCATATCGATTTTTGTTCGTATATGGGCGCATGATAGCTAATTACGTGAGTCATTTCAAAAATAAATTTTAAAGAATAAATAAGCATAGTATTTTGTCCTACATTCCTCGGATATATAGCAATATTGTGTCGTATATTAAACAACACTGACGTTAATCTTAAAACACGTTTCATCTCGACGTTACAGAGTTGAATCCGCTTCGCGGAAGCCTCCTCATAAAGCACCCATGAGTGGCTCGCGAGCACGAAACGAGCCATCCGTTTTCCACGATGTGGGAAAAGAAAGCGCGCCTGAAAAGGGGTAGAAGAGGCCGAGAGAGAGAGAGAGAGAGACTCGCAAAGGATCTCTACGTATAATGAGCGCGAGGGCGAGGGTAGTCTTTGGTCGTAGGCGGTTCGCTTTCTTGTTTGTACACACTCGTGTAGCCATGAGGGTTACACGAGAGAAATGTATATCCTGTACACGAATCTCCAGGCTTGACGCAAGCCAAACGCTCGTTCTCACGATCTGCGCTCAAGCTGCGTGTGGTGCGCGCGATAGAGATCGATGGTATCGCCCGTCGTATGAGCTCGCCGTCTCTCTATGAAGCATAATGGAATACCCAGTTTAGATTGCGTGGCCGCCTCGCATTTCGAGAATATGCGTCTATAATGCTTGCATCTAAATTATATACGAACGTTAATTGTATCGCGCGCAGCCGGGTAAGGGGAAAGAGAATTTTATAGGTCGAACTGGTCGGATCTCTGATGAAAAACTACCCTCGGATAGCGTTAAAGCATGTTAATAGAGGTCAGATAATACTCCGTATGAATTTTAATTCAATTCTATAGCTGTGTTGAAGATAAAAAAGGGCAGATAGAATAGATGGAATGTTATTGCGTCTTGATAATTTACGAATAATAACTAAGGAGAATAAAGTGTGAATTATAATCTTATTTTTTTATCGTATCCGTTTACATATTGTAATTATATTACATGAACTAAGAAAGAGAAACAATTGTGGTATTCGCGTTTTTTCTAATTGCCTGTAGCAATTGTTTCTAGACATTACAATCGAGAAAAACAGGTATTGTAATATTAATAGCTCAGAAATATAAGACAATGGGCGTGTTTTAAAAGTAATATTAAGACAATGGTTACTCATTTTTTTGTAGCTGTTGATTTTTGTGCTTTTGAGGAGAGGAGATTTAATTTTTGTGATTATTTCGTGCGCATATTAAATCTCTGTAATCCAGCTTGATTACATTTACGGGATCGAGTAAAGCGTCTTTGTAATCGTCGCTTCCCCAGGCGACTCGATAAATTAGAGAGACGTGTATTTATGTTGCTACGACAAAGTGACCGATCCTTGAGCTTTCAACAAAGAAGTCGTGCAAGGATTATCGAATGAAGGACTGCGTACTTCCTCATTCCTGATTCTTTTGCATCCACGACGCACGTGTATTGCTTCGTCCGTTTTTCACGGGGGAACAAAGAAGTCGGTGCACACATGTCGCGGAACGAGATTTGATTTTCACGACGTCTCCTGCGAGCAAAGGCTTCGTATCCCGGAATCGAGATGCTGTCGTCTATATTAAAGCAATCTTTCTCTCGCGGATAAAACTCGGAAATTGCTGTAGCACATCATTATCGTGATGTATTATATACTTTATTAAGATGCAAATTTAAATCTCGTTGAAGTTTGGAGTGTTCTTGATGCGAAAATTAAAAATATTGCTAATTTACTAAACGTGCAGCTTATATATACATGTAAAATTATGGTAAAAAACAAACTTTATATAAATGAACAATTTGAAGCGTTCTTTATATCGTGCGAAATAAGTTTAAAATAGTTCAATAACAATCAGGATCCGAAAAAGCGTATATTGCGAAATATTTACATATATGCACGTTTGAAAATTTCTGCCGGTTGTTCCTACATTTTATATCAAAAATTGCAATCACTGTGACACTCTTTAAGATTTCTTACAAGCAAAAACAATTTGTCAAGGAGTTTTACTTATTATAAATTAATTTACCAATTTTAGTAAACTTTTTATTTTTACTTCAAAAACTTTAATTTTAATTAAATAAATCTAAATTGTATATCTTAGTAAGATTTGTTGTGTATTATAATACAACAGCTTCTAAATGAAGTTTATATCGCGTTCTCTTGACAAGAATATAACGCGTCGCCTAGTTCGTCAGACTTGAACATTATGGTGTAGTTAAGGAAATATGCCCTTACGGCATTATCGGACTGTTGAGTATTTGGAGTAGGAGTAATGGGAACACGTAATAATATTTGTAGAGTTATGTAACGCGATCGATACGTTATATCGTCACTTTATGAATCTAGCAATCAGTCTTATAGACTGGAATAAAAACAGCATATAGCAGCAATATACGCGAATGCAATAGTCATAAACTAAAGAGATAGCTGGAAGAATCGGGGATTTGGAAAGAGAAAGAAATAGCAAAGAGAAACAATGAATATTATGATAAGTAACTGATATTACAAAAGAATCCTTTAGTAGCAAAATAACAATAATGTAACAATTTTAACACAGAAAGTTACATTTAAGGGGAAAATAGAGAGAGAAAGTACATAAGAGACAAGACGCATTTGAACATTTTGTTCGAAAATATAAAGTTTTTAATATCTTGTGTGTTCTTCTACAATGCGACAACGTCGCTATAAAGGAGAAGATTCGCTGAAAGTTTTCTATTGTACGGAATGTTTAAATTGTTTCTCAAAAGAGCGCGCATTGAAATGCTATTCTTTCCACTCGATAAAAATGATACACTGGAATAATTTCAACGTGTTGAAAAGTACAATATTTTGACGTAAAAAGTTTATTCAATTATAAAATTAGCGCATATTAAGCACAGACAAATCCGATCTCTTTTTATATTATTTCTGTTCGCGGATATTTGTTGTCCCCGGAATAAAAATGTCGACAAAAATGTTTAAACGGATCGACACTTATTCTTGAAATTGGGTGACGAAATAAAGAAGAGCGAAGCAAGATCATGCACAGGCAAGACAACGAAAGTGGATAGCAAAGAGAATAAATAAAATGAGCGAAAAGGGAGGAAAACGGTGAGGAATTGCGGACGAAAGAGCAACCTGAACCGAGAAACAGACGGAAAAGAGTCGGGAGAGAGCGGAGAGAGCTCTGCGGGAGATGAGAGCGAGAGAGGGTGCAGGTTTATAGAGACGGCGGGCGGCGTGAGGGGGAGAGAAGCGAGGGTTGCAGACGCGCTACGACAAGGGTAAATGTACGTACGAATGCACCCCGGATTGGCTTCGGGATGGTTTCCATGGAGACCAATTCGCTCGGCCCGGGGAAGTCGTCGCCGCCGCCACCGCCACCACCGTCGCCGTTCCTGCCGCCACTGACGCAGCTTTCATCCCGGAAAATCGTACCGCTTCTAAACGTCAAAAAGTTAAAAACGACCGATCTATTTATTATCTGCGGCAATTCGTGCGCGAAATCTCCACCTGCTGGAGACTCGATAAAGAAATAAAATTGTTAGAGAGTAGGTTTCCTTTGACCTTATCAAATTACCTTGTCGTGCGATTGAATTTGAGTAAGGTATTTAATCCGGTAGGATTAATTTTGGTCTCGAATCGTGATTGTATTTTATAACAACAAGCGCCAAAGCATCTCTGTGTTTTTTATGAAATGAAACAAATGTTAGAATTTATATATGATATATATGGAAATATTTATCATAAAAGTGAAATGCATAGAAAATTATTTACGTAGTTTTTTCAATATTATTTGGAATATCTAATACTATAAATTGTACTATTTGATTGTGTATAGTAGAAAAATATACGTATAGAGAAACAAATGTATCTATGAATAGATCCATTTTTTATAGACTTGCTAAAAAAATTGTAAAAAATTGAAAAATGCTGATAGATATATAACAAAAAGATGCATAGATCTAACTTATTATTTTTTCAGAACGCGTATCTGTCGTGTATTTAAATATATAATCTTTTTAAAAAAAATATTGCTTATAAACGTTAGCAGTTTTTTCCCGATATCAATTTCTCGTTTGGTATACTGTCGCGTATGTAAAAGTACGTTAATAAATTTATGTAAGAAAGTTGATATGCTGACGTGGCTATGAATGGAAAATCAAGGATTCTCGTGAGGCTGCGATGAGGAACTTGAGAAGGAATTTACGACGACGCCGATAATTTTATACTTAGTAAAATGGGATGACATCGCCGTTATTCGGAATTCGACGTAAGCGAAAATTCATGATTTACATTGTCGGGATATAATTTTCAAAGTTTAGAAAGTCGATATTTCTACAGCGATTATAGTATAACCGGGAATAAAAGTTTGCAGAGTTAAAGATTGCAACTATGCTTATCTACACGAAATAAATTTGCGAAGAAAATTTCTGTAAAAAAATATATTTTATTTTTTCAAAATGTCTTTAAATATAAGCTATATAATATTAGAAGTAATTTTAAAAGAATACAATTTTTGAATACAATTTGACGCAAAATACGTATGTGATAAATGATTATATATTTTACATTTCGATAGCAATATAATTTCAAATATAATGATAAATAACAGTATATAAAAGTTAAAGATCTTTGTTTTGGAAAATTTACTAGAATTTTCCGACGGACCGGAAATTGTATATGAAAAGAACAGAAAATTGCGTTGCTTACTGCTCTATATATACATATATACATTACCTCAACATGCGGTGAGATGTATATTTCTGCCAGACATAACACATATAAACTCTGCTTGTCCGTTAACAGAGCGTTAACTCCAAGTTTGCAAATTGAACGGTCGCGAGGGACGATAAGATTACTGCAACTCTTGCTCACACAGAGACACAGTCGCCTCAAATAAAACAGTCCCTTCGGGGCGAGTTGCTGCGTGAAAGCATTCTGATTATATGCGCGAAATAGCGCTAAGTAATCCCAGTATAATTTCGTTGACGATCGCTGCCCTGCGATCTGTTCGTCGGCCATCTGGCACGATTGTGCGATATCGCCAAAGCGAACGGGATACATATATATATGTATATACGGTAGACGGATACAACGAGTATAAAGGGGAAAGAGCCACCCCTCGCTGCGTCGAGGCAACTTCCGCAATTTAGCGCGGAACGACGTTCCAAACTTCTTTCAGGGGGATGAAAGCCCGTGACGAGCCTTCAACCTTACGAGAAAAATATTTTTCTCTTCGTTCAAGGAGCAACATCGTAGTCTCGACGGTAAACTCGCATACGCGTTTAACAACGTTTGCGTAAATATTATCGCGATATTTCCGACGAGTAAAATAACTAAACGAGTAATTTTATTATGACCTCATAATTGACTTTTATTAATAGAGTAATCTTCGCAACTCTTACGTTAGCAATTTTTGCAGCGATACGTTAACGTCGGCGATATATCATTATACGTCGATACTGACGGTTATGTGGTCCTCGTTACAACGCGTGAAGTACGGAGACATATGACGCCGATGATTTAATAATCTATGGCAGACAACACAGCTACAGTGCATAAAAGAAATCAATTTAATTTTGCGGTTACGAATTAAAGTTCATTTCGATGATCTCTACAATCCGCGACACAAAATTCGGAACAGAATTTCTCTATGTGTGTAACATGCAAAGCTTTAACGCATAATCTCATATTAATACGATCAATAACAATGCTTACGTTTGCGAACTGTTGCATAGAGAGGTTCATGAACCTGCCGACCGTGATTGTCAGTTGCTTTTGCGATCTCATTATCAGAAACAGTAGGATTCGACTCTCGTTTGGAGTCAAATCGTACCACAAAGACTCATATGCCGCGTCGCCAATCATCTTGCTCTGGAAATCAAAATGCAAAAGCGGAACGCGAGGGGGCTAAAATATAATTGCTATGATAAAATTATAAATCGCGATTGCCCACCTTAACGCTTAGATATTCGCCGGCGAAGCAAAAGATGAACGCTTCTAAATTAATGACGACGTAAAACAAAAGGGATCTCACTAGCATAGAGGAGCTTTCTTGGCCGCCAATCGACTGTAATATTGAAAATTATACCAAAATGTACACGACCAAATTTTTTCTACTACAGTAATTTGCGTCGCAAAGATATCAGATTTATGAGCTGCTGAATGCTTAAAATTTACAACGCCGCTAATAAATTATAAGTTTAATACACGTATATCAGATATGCGTGCCATCGAAGCGAACTTGATTATTGATCTGTATTTTCTTTGTGCAGTGAAAGCTATTAAAGTTACTTACGTTCACGATGATAAAGCCCAAGCAGCAAATAACGAAGGTATTCGATATGAATTGTGCTAACGCGATATACGAGTACAAGTCTTCGATTTTCTCGGTGAAAACGATGATGTTTTGATGCCTCCGGATCAAGGGGCCTATCGTGACCATGGATATAGCCGGTTTCTCACCCCCCGGTGAAATCTCTAATAATCTTTCACGTAGAATGTCTATCTGACCGCCTGCATGTAGCACCTAAGAATTTGATCTCATTATCCTCATATATGATAGTTTTGGAAATTGAAAACATCTGAAAATATTTGCTAAGAAAATGTGATTTTATTAACAAATCTCTAAAGTGTATCGATGCGTTCAGAATCTTGCAGACCAGAACGGATAATTCACAATAAAAAATATAATAATAATTAACTTGCGCGATATTAACATCGGTTGAATAAAAGATCTGATAAACTTTGCTTAAAATAATTCCTGCAAATTAATGCCAGAGAATTTGGAATAAATCTTCCAAATAACTTTCTCTTTCTAGACGTTTTCTAAATAGATGAAAATTTGCCACGAACAATCCCAGTCATCGCGAAAACGCGGACCGAGGCCACCCTTCGGGGTGCGTTTCTCGAGGTAATCTCAGTCGGGAACTTGAAAATCCCCCGGGGAGAGAAGGGAGGGGAAGGGAGAGAGGGAACGAAAGCCCTGGGGGGTTTCGGAGCTTAACTTACCAGCGTAACGAGCAGCGCGCTGAGCACGCCGATCACGGTGGCGGCCGTTATCTGATGAAGGAACTGCGTGGTCATGACGAGCTCGTAGATCGGTGATGTGCCGCTCTCGAAGGGTAACTCCATCTTGAGGAAGAGTTCGCGATCCTTGGTGACGCCGTTGTCGCTACGCAAGACGACGACGCCGATACCGTAGACCATCACGGCCATCGAGTGCAAGCCGATAATCATATTGGAGAAACGATGAGACAGATCGGCCACATTGCTCATATTGCACCAGGCGTTGCCGCAATCTTCCGCATTTCCGCATTCCTTCCAGTCCGTCGCAATCCTTGCTAACACGTCGTTGAATATTCTAGGGAGAATCAGTTTCGCGAGAGCAAAGTTGTTTCCCTTCGAGGACTCGTGATTAGAGAAAATTATTTTTTTCGTATGGAAACGAAGAGGAAATGGGTGAAAGATACGAGTATAGATACCGGGATTACGTTGATAGTATTATCTCGGTGTAATAATGATTACGATATAAGAAAAATAGTAATATTAAAACATATTATAATAAATCGTTGATAAGGAAAATGTGTGATAAGGAAAAAAAAATACACTTATCATTCTTAAAACGAATGATTGATAAGTACTGAATTTTTTTTTATCGAAAGAAACAGAATCGCTAAATTATTAATGCTCTGATGACAGGTGTGTGTGTGAGGTACTTCGTGCTATCTAACGTTTGTTCGATTCGTACAACATTATTCGCCGAGTAGCAACGACGTACCGTTGTTTCGTCCAGAAAACAATCAACTTGACAAACAACAAACTGTACGACAGCGTCTCACTCAGGCCGTCCATCAGCTGTTCAAGATCCTCGGAGTTACAATGCAACACCACATGACGGTATTGAAAAATCTGCGCGGTTAGCATCGTCGTGATCCAGAAGAGCCGATTGGCGATCGCGTAAGCGGCGCCTGGCCAGATACCGACGACTCGAAGTCCGATCTCGATCGAGTGGGTAATTGTATTCGCGGACATTGTCGAACTCTCGATTGGTGACGCGAACACTCTATGACATTATTGAACGATGCGAAGCTAAAGTAAAGATGTGTTATGTGTAATCGCTCTTTGGAGGAAAAGAGAGAACACTTGTAAATTATCAGATCAATATCATCGAGGGAGCAAGTTTATCGATAGTTCACTGAAAATGAAATAATCAGCGAGAATATAGGGCGATAAGAAGCACGTCATCAAGGGAGGGAATGTTGGGTGAATAAAATTAACGCACAACGCTCGGAACTTGATCGAGCTCCGCGAAAAGGACATAAAAGTCTTGGACACAGTCGTGGAACAGATCTATGGACGGGCACGAGACACGCACCTGTAGACGCTACGGATAAACTGACAGATACCGAGGGTCACTTGGCGAGGGCCGGCGAGGAGCCCTACCATCGTCGACAACTGTCGATCGGGGCAGGGGCCAGATCATTAAATATTTTCACCGTTCTATGTACGATAAAGTTGCAGTGTGTGTTGTCAGTGCGATTGCCGGATTTTGCGGATGGAAGGGAAATCGAGAGGCCGTTCTTCCGCCGTACCGTGCACAATTTCCATTAAAAATGTACGATCTCGCAGGACGGAGGTCGACGATGGCTTATAGTCCATCTAAAATCATGCGCAATGATCTGGAGAAAAACGAAGAAGTCTTTTCATAGGCCGCGTCGAGAAGGATGGGGGAGTTGCCGAAAGATTCGTGGAAATCAGGAATGCATTATATTGTGGTAATTTTTACCGATATATATATATAGGAAGAGAGAGACAGAGAGAAAGAGAATGTAGATATATACTATAATAGATATATATATGTATATTATTTCATAAATTATTTTACTACTATTAAAGTTCTTTTGGTTTATACAACTATTTTCTTGGAGCATATATATTCGAGATATGCCGTGTTATGCACTATATGCGCTTGCATCTCTAACTATTTCTAATGATTTACATATTGCACATACAAGAGCCTTAATTGAAAATTGGCGAGATGAATGTGGCATTTATTGCATCGCCAATAATACCGATAAGTATGATCCTGCAGAATTCATGATCTATAACAACGTATGCGTCAAAGAGTTTAATATACTACCATTATATATATGAAACAATAACATTTGAACATTTAAGATATTACTGCAAGAATGTATTTTAAAGAACCTATGTAATGAAGGAGGAAAAACAAATAAGTAAATATATAAATTTAGAAAATATATACATATTACGATAAATGTTATATAAATGTTGGGATCACAAATTTTATTTTATATAATACGTAGAAATCTTACGCTTGCAAAGCATTGTAACGAGAGATCCGTCATCTTCCCAACTGTAAGTGTCAATTGTTTCTGCGCTCTCACTATCATGAATAACAAAATACGACTGTATTCAGGCTCCAAGTTGTACCAGGCGATATTGTACGCAGCTAATCCTATTACCTTGCTCTGAATGAAGATAAAAATATAATATAGAAATCTTACATATATATTACGGTTCTCTTGAATTTTATCGTAATCGTTGCATGACAATCATAGAATTATTCAACAAGAATCAAGATCGTTATAATTATTACTAACCTTATTTATCAGATATTCCCCAGCATAGCAGAATATGAACGCTTCGATATTCGTCACGCTATAATACGAAACGGCTCTCACTATCTTTTCTGTCGCGTTGGGATTGCCGAGCGCCTACAATATCGAAACACGTTATATCATAAATAATTCAACGTATAAGTAGTTGTTTCTATCGGCGCAATGAAATATAGGAGAATCAATAAGGTAAAAACATGATGCGAACACGATGCACGATTAATCAGGTGACAATTAATTTTGCAGAATAAATATAATTATTTCTACTTATAATATTTAATATATATCTTTTATTTTACTCACTGTTATGATTAAAAATCCTATTAGGCAAATCATTATCGTGTTCGATATAAATTGCATGAACGCAATATACGTATACAAGCTCTCAATATTTTTCGCGAAATAAATGATTTTCTGATGTTTCCGAATAATTTTCTTCATCGTAATGGCAATAGATTCACGTTTATTCTCTTTGGATATCAGCTCCGTTAACCAGCAATGCAGGATATTTATTTGGCCACCTATGTGGAAAATCTAAAAAGAAAGATGATTACCGTTCGTAAAACGAAGATACGTATTCAAATAGTGAGTTGAAAAAACGTAACAATTATTAAGGATAAATTTGGCAAAACACACAGAACCGACCTATTTGACAAAAAAATATGTATCAATTAAGTTATCTATCGATTTTTTAAATCTATTTTTATTAGAATTATTATAACGTGGATATGTGTTTGTGTTTATTAATTGTACATAATTTTGTGTGCAACTCACCAAAATTATCAGTAAAGCGTTTAGATTACCCAAGCCCCAGCTACACATGATAAGATGTACCAATTCCACAATTAACACGACTCTATACGTGTATTGCGTGTTTATGATAAAAGGAACTTCCGCTTTGTAAATGTGGGGTAGTTCGATCGTACGATCAGTGACGTCGACGTTGGCCAGAATGATGCCGATGCCGTATAAGAGCACGACAACTGTGTGAAGAGTAATGATTGCGTTGGCAATACGATTCGATATCTTTTCTTTGTTTACTACTTCCTGCATCTCCATATTACTTTTGGCGCTATCGTTCCAATCTTCCGCCATCATCGTTAAAATTTTATTGAATATTCTACACATGATTGCATACGTTGCGAATTTAATGACCATCGCACATTTAAATCTTAGTTTATTAATTTTGTTTTGAAATTGAGCACAACGATAAATGCGAGAAAGAAAGGGAGCATATGAAGAATATTAAAATATAAGTAGAATACGTAACTTTTAAATTTAATAAATGTCACGAATTCATGCATATATAATTCAAGCAGATAGTTTACATTTTAATTAAACGCAAATTCATATATATATATGGAATAAAATAACGGTCTTACTGTTAAACACAGAATAATATACTTATTATAATATATTCTCGCATATTATTTACTTTATTAACTGTGTATCGCGCTACTTACCGCTGATTCAACCAAAAGAAAAGAACCTTGATCATTAATTTCAAGAATCCTATGAAACTACTAAAACAGTCCATCAAGTCGAACACGTCGACAGAATGATAATGTGTCAAGAAATATAGATAATGGCAAAGTAGAACGATTACTATTGTGACGGTCCAAAATATTCTGCACAACGTAATGCACGATATACCTGGCCAGATACCGAACAGGATGAGCACAAATTTTGTCGTACGATTAATTGTAGTTTTACACGTCATAACTTTGTATCTCTCCTTGCTCTCTCCGCATATATCAAGAATACATATGTCGTTTGTGTACTAACGAGTACACCAAGATATATGTGAGTATACTAGAAAAAATACGTGCAAAGGAAAAAGAGTAATATAATTTTGCCTAAATGTGTATTTGTCGAATGACAGCCCAACGTAGTATCACGAAATATCCGCGTAAAGACTGGAAGATTGTGAGAGGTCAGCAAACGAATGCACCCCTGGACGAACGACCAACAGGAGCTGCTCATTAAATATTTTTTTCGCATCGCGTGCGAACCACATACGCATCTGTTGTTTTTCCCTATTTCGATAAAAGGAAGAAAAGAAATATTACTTTCCTCCCTCTTTTCGAGCATCGGTATCGTGATCGCGAATTGCTCTTGCTTTAAATATGCAATGATTTATGCAGGACATCGACAGGGCGATGTATGTCCGATGGTGAATCACGTCCCGGAGATCTTTAGAAAAGTTTTGAAAATGTAGTGGATGAAAAGACTTCGAACAAAGAACATAAAATTAAATTGCCACAAAACATGTATACATGTATACATGTATGTTTCTCTATTTAATATCCGAACTATGTAATATTCGTTTGAATGCTATAGCAATATTTGGCAAGGAATCAATAATTGAATTTCGAGACTGATAAAAGTGAAGATGTTCATTATAAAATGAAACTGAAGTATATTGTGTGACATATTGTAGGAAATGATTTAATAAGTGTCAATATTGGAGAGGTATTTATTCGACAAATATTAATTTTCTTCCGCGATTTTTCTTCTTTTTATCTGACTTTAACTAGATGTACATTGTATTTAATTTTTGGATAATTTAGAATGCTTATACTACGCTATTTAAATTATTCTTATTTTAGCGAATATATTTCTAAAAATAGCCTGTGTAGTGTGTGATACGTATTTTTCTACCGAACTATTTACATATTATATTCGATTTTGTTTTATTATACAAGCACTATAATATGGATATGATGTTTTTATTGTGTCGCCAATAATACCGATAAGTATGATCCTGCAGAATTCATAATCTATAACAACGTATGCGTCAAAGAGTTTAATATACTACCATTATATATATATATATATATATATATATATATATATATATATATATATATATATATATATATATATATATATATATATATATATATATATATATATATATATATATATATATATATATATATATATATATATATATATATATATATATATATATATATATATATATATATATATATATATATATATATATATAATGGTAGTATATTAAACTCTTTGACGCATACGTTGTTATAGATTATGAATTCTGCAGGATCATACTTATCGGTATTATTGGCGACACAATAAAAACATCATATCCATATTATAGTGCTTGTATAATAAAACAAAATCGAATATAATATGTAAATAGTTCGGTAGAAAAATACGTATCACACACTACACAGGCTATTTTTAGAAATATATTCGCTAAAATAAGAATAATTTAAATAGCGTAGTATAAGCATTCTAAATTATCCAAAAATTAAATACAATGTACACCTAGTTAAAGTTAGATAAAAAGAAGAAAAATCGTGGAAGAAAATTAATATTTGTCGAATAAATATCTCTCCAATATTGACACTTATTAAATCATTTCCTACAATATGTCACACAATATACTTCAGTTTCATTTTATAATGAACATCTTCACTTTTATCAGTCTCGAAATTCAATTATTGATTCCTTGCCAAATATTGCTATAGCATTCAAACGAATATTACATAGTTCGGATATTAAATAGAGAAACATACATGTATACATGTATACATGTTTTGTGGCAATTTAATTTTATGTTCTTTGTTCGAAGTCTTTTCATCCACTACATTTTCAAAACTTTTCTAAAGATCTCCGGGACGTGATTCACCATCGGACATACATCGCCCTGTCGATGTCCTGCATAAATCATTGCATATTTAAAGCAAGAGCAATTCGCAATCACGATACCGATGCTCGAAAACAGGGAGGAAAATAATATTTCTTTTCTTCCTTTTATCGAAATAGGGAAAAACAACAGATGCGTATGTGGTTCGCACGCGATGCGAAAAAAATATTTAATGAGCAGCTCCTGTTGGTCGTTCGTCCAGGGGTGCATTCGTTTGCTGACCTCTCACAATCTTCCAGTCTTTACGCGGATATTTCGTGATACTACGTTGGGCTGTCATTCGACAAATACA
>NW_021848428.1:88200-93785 GCF_003651465.1 Formica exsecta | reverse complement strand
TATTTCTACTTATAATATTTAATATATATTTTTTATTTTACTCACTGTTATGATTAAAAATCCTATTAGGCAAATCATTATCGTGTTCGATATAAATTGCATGAACGCAATATACGTATACAAGCTCTCAATATTTTTCGCGAAATAAATGATTTTCTGATGTTTCCGAATAATTTTCTTCATCGTAATGGCAATAGATTCACGTTTATTCTCTTTGGATATCAGCTCTGTTAACCAGCAATGCAGGATATTTATTTGGCCACCTATGTGGAAAATCTAAAAAGAAAGATGATTACCGTTCGTAAAACGAAGATACGTATTCAAATAGTGAGTTGAAAAAACGTAACAATTATTAAGGATAAATTTGGCAAAACGCACAGAACCGACCTATTTGACAAAAAAATATGTACCAATTAAGTTATCTACTGATTTTTTAAATCTATTTTTATTAGAATTATTATAACGTGGATATGTGTTTGTGTTTATTAATTGTACATAATTTTGTGTGCAACTCACCAAAATTATCAGTAAAGCGTTTAGATTACCCAAGCCCCAGCTACACATGATAAGATGTACCAATTCCACAATTAACACGACTCTATACGTGTATTGCGTGTTTATGATAAAAGGAACTTCCGCTTTGTAAATGTGGGGTAGTTCGATCGTACGATCAGTGACGTCGACGTTGGCCAGAATGATGCCGATGCCGTATAAGAGCACGACAACTGTGTGAAGAGTAATGATTGCGTTGGCAATACGATTCGATATCTTTTCTTTGTTTACTACTTCCTGCATCTCCATATTACTTTTGGCGCTATCGTTCCAATCTTCCGCCATCATCGTTAAAATTTTATTGAATATTCTACACATGATTGCATACGTTGCGAATTTAATGACCATCGCACATTTAAATCTTAGTTTATTAATTTTGTTTTGAAATTGAGCACAACGATAAATGCGAGAAAGAAAGGGAGCATATGAAGAATATTAAAATATAAGTAGAATACGTAACTTTTAAATTTAATAAATGTCACGAATTCATGCATATATAATTCAAGCAGATAGTTTACATTTTAATTAAACGCAAATTCATATATATATGGAATAAAATAACGGTCTTACTGTTAAACACAGAATAATATACTTATTATAATATATTCTCGCATATTATTTACTTTATTAACTGTGTATCGCGCTACTTACCGCTGATTCAACCAAAAGAAAAGAACCTTGATCATTAATTTCAAGAATCCTATGAAACTACTAAAACAGTCCATCAAGTCGAACACGTCGACAGAATGATAATGTGTCAAGAAATATAGATAATGGCAAAGTAGAACGATTACTATTGTGACGGTCCAAAATATTCTGCACAACGTAATGCACGATATACCTGGCCAGATACCGAACAGGATGAGCACAAATTTTGTCGTACGATTAATTGTAGTTTTACACGTCATAACTTTGTATCTCTCCTTGCTCTCTCCGCATATATCAAGAATACATATGTCGTTTGTGTACTAACGAGTACACCAAGATATATGTGAGTATACTAGAAAAAATACGTGCAAAGGAAAAAGAGTAATATAATTTTGCCTAAATGTGTATTTGTCGAATGACAGCCCAACGTAGTATCACGAAATATCCGCGTAAAGACTGGAAGATTGTGAGAGGTCAGCAAACGAATGCATCCCTGGACGAACGACCAATAGGAGCTGCTCATTAAATATTTTTTTTGCATCGCGTGCGAACCACATACGCATCTGTTGTTTTTCCCTATTTCGATAAAAGGAAGAAAAGAAATATTACTTTCCTCCCTCTTTTCGAGCATCGGTATCGTGATCGCGAATTGCTCTTGCTTTAAATATGCAATGATTTATGCAGGACATCGACAGGGCGATGTATGTCCGATGGTGAATCACGTCCCGGAGATCTTTAGAAAAGTTTTAGAAATCTAGTGGATGAAAAGACTTCGAACAAAGAACATAAAATTAAATTGCCACAAAACATGTATACATGTATACATGTATGTTTCTCTATTTAATATCCGAACTATGTAATATTCGTTTGAATGCTATAGCAATATTTGGCAAGGAATCAATAATTGAATTTCGAGACTGATAAAAGTGAAGATGTTCATTATAAAATGAAACTGAAGTATATTGTGTGACATATTGTAGGAAATGATTTAATAAGTGTCAATATTGGAGAGGTATTTATTCGACAAATATTAATTTTCTTCCGCGATTTTTCTTCTTTTTATCTGACTTTAACTAGAAACTGTAAGTGTCAATTGTTTCTGCGCTCTCACTATCATGAATAACAAAATACGACTGTATTCAGGCTCCAAGTTGTACCAGGCGATATTGTACGCAGCTAATCCTATTACCTTGCTCTGAATGAAGATAAAAATATAATATAGAAATCTTACATATATATTACGGTTCTCTTGAATTTTATCGTAATCGTTGCATGACAATCATAGAATTATTCAACAAGAATCAAGATTGTTATAATTATTACTAACCTTATTTATCAGATATTCCCCAGCATAGCAGAATATGAACGCTTCGATACAAATATTAATTTTCTTCCGCGATTTTTCTTCTTTTTATCTGACTTTAACTAGATGTACATTGTATTTAATTTTTGGATAATTTAGAATGCTTATACTACGCTATTTAAATTATTCTTATTTTAGCGAATATATTTCTAAAAATAGCCTGTGTAGTGTGTGATACGTATTTTTCTACCGAACTATTTACATATTATATTCGATTTTGTTTTATTATACAAGCACTATAATATGGATATGATGTTTTTATTGTGTCGCCAATAATACCGATAAGTATGATCCTGCAGAATTCATAATCTATAACAACGTATGCGTCAAAGAGTTTAATATACTACCATTATATATATATATATATATATATATATATATATATATATATATATATATATATATATATATATATATATATATATATATATATATATATATATATATATATATATATATATATATATATATGAGGCAATAATATTTGAACATTTAAGATATTACTGCAAGAATGTATTTTAAAGAACTTATGTAATGAAGGAGGGAAAACAAATAAGTAAATATATAAATTTAGAAAATATATACGTATTACGATAATTATTATATAGATGTTGGGATCACAAACTTTATTTTGTATAATATGTAGAAATCTTACACTTGCAAAGCATTGTAACGAGAGATCCGTCATCTTCCCAACTGTAAGTGTCAATTGTTTCTGCGCTCTCACTATCATGAATAACAAAATACGACTGTATTCAGGCTCCAAGTTGTACCAGGCGATATTGTACGCAGCTAATCCTATTGCCTTGCTCTGAATGAAGATAAAAATATAATATAGAGATCTCATATATATATTACGGTTTTCTTGATTTTTATCGTAATCTTTGCATGACAATCATAGAATCATTCGACAAGAATCAAGAACGTTATAATTATCGCTAACCTTATTTATCAGATATTCCCCAGCATAGCAGAATATGAACGCTTCGATATTCGTCACGCTATAATACGAAACGGCTCTCACTATCTTTTCTGTCGCATTAGAATTGCTGAGCGCCTGCAATATCGAAACACGTTATACGACAAATGATTCAACGTATAAGCATTTGTTTCTATCGGCGCAATGAAATATAAAAAAAATCCATAAGGTAAAAAAATGGTGCAAACACGATGCGCGATTAATCAGGTGACAATTAATTTTGCAGAATAAATATAATTATTTCTACTTATAATATTTAATATATATTTTTTATTTTACTCACTGTTATGATTAAAAATCCTATTAGGCAAATCATTATCGTGTTTGATATAAATTGCATGAACGCAATATACGTATACAAGCTCTCAATATTTTTCGCGAAATAAATGATTTTCTGATGTTTCCGAATAATTTTCTTCATCGTAATGGCAATAGATTCACGTTTATTCTCTTTGGATATCAGCTCCGTTAACCAGCAATGCAGGATATTTATTTGACCACCTACGTGGAAGATCTAAAAAGAAAGATGATTACCGTTCGTAAAACGAAGATTCGTATTCAAATAGCGAGAAAAAACGTAACAATTATTAAGGATAAATTTGGCAAAACGCACAGAACCGACCTATTTGACAAAAAAATATGTACCAATTAAGTTATCTACTGATTTTTTAAATCTATTTTTATTAGAATTATTATAATGGATATGTGTCTGTGTTTATTAATTGCACATATTTTTGTGTGCAACTCACCAAAATTATCAGTAAAGCGTTTAGATTACCCAAGCCCCAGCTACACATGATAAGATGTACCAATTCCACAATTAACACGACTCTATATGTGTATTGCGTGTTTATGATGGAAGGAACTTCCGCTTTGTAAATGTGGGGTAGTTCGATCGTACGATCAGTGACGTCGACGTTGGCCAGAATGATGCCGATGCCGTATAAGAGCACGACAACTGTGTGAAGAGTAATGATTGCGTTGGCAATACGATTCGATATCTTTTCTTTGTTTACTACTTCCTGCATCTCCATATTACTTTTGGCGCTATCGTTCCAATCTTCCGCCATCATCGTTAAAATTTTATTGAATATTCTACACATGATTGCATACGTTGCGAATTTAATGACCATCGCACATTTAAATCTTAGTTTATTAATTTTGTTTTGAAATTGAGCACAACGATAAATGCGAGAAAGAAAGGGAGCATATGAAGAATATTAAAATATAAGTAGAATACGTAACTTTTAAATTTAATAAATGTCACGAATTCATGCATATATAATTCAAGCAGATAGTTTACATTTTAATTAAACGCAAATTCATATATATATATGGAATAAAATAACGGTCTTACTGTTAAACACAGAATAATATACTTATTATAATATATTCTCGCATATTATTTACTTTATTAACTGTGTATCGCGCTACTTACCGCTGATTCAACCAAAAGAAAAGAACCTTGATCATTAATTTCAAGAATCCTATGAAACTACTAAAACAGTCCATCAAGTCGAACACGTCGACAGAATGATAATGTGTCAAGAAATATAGATAATGGCAAAGTAGAACGATTACTATTGTGACGGTCCAAAATATTCTGCACAACGTAATGCACGATATACCTGGCCAGATACCGAACAGGATGAGCACAAATTTTGTCGTACGATTAATTGTAGTTTTACACGTCATAACTTTGTATCTCTCCTTGCTCTCTCCGCATATATCAAGAATACATATGTCGTTTGTGTACTAACGAGTACACCAAGATATATGTGAGTATACTAGAAAAAATACGTGCAAAGGAAAAAGAGTAATATAATTTTGCCTAAATGTGTATTTGTCGAATGACAGCCCAACGTAGTATCACGAAATATCCGCGTAAAGACTGGAAGATTGTGAGAGGTCAGCAAACGAATGCATCCCTGGACGAACGACCAATAGGAGCTGCTCATTAAATATTTTTTTTGCATCGCGTGCGAACCACATACGCATCTGTTGTTTTTCCCTATTTCGATAAAAGGAAGAAAAGAAATATTA
>NW_021848428.1:78679-84843 GCF_003651465.1 Formica exsecta | reverse complement strand
TGTATTTGTCGAATGACAGCCCAACGTAGTATCACGAAATATCCGCGTAAAGACTGGAAGATTGTGAGAGGTCAGCAAACGAATGCACCCCTGGACGAACGACCAACAGGAGCTGCTCATTAAATATTTTTTTCGCATCGCGTGCGAACCACATACGCATCTGTTGTTTTTCCCTATTTCGATAAAAGGAAGAAAAGAAATATTATTTTCCTCCCTGTTTTCGAGCATCGGTATCGTGATTGCGAATTGCTCTTGCTTTAAATATGCAATGATTTATGCAGGACATCGACAGGGCGATGTATGTCCGATGGTGAATCACGTCCCGGAGATCTTTAGAAAAGTTTTGAAAATGTAGTGGATGAAAAGACTTCGAACAAAGAACATAAAATTAAATTGCCACAAAACATGTATACATGTATACATGTATGTTTCTCTATTTAATATCCGAACTATGTAATATTCGTTTGAATGCTATAGCAATATTTGGCAAGGAATCAATAATTGAATTTCGAGACTGATAAAAGTGAAGATGTTCATTATAAAATGAAACTGAAGTATATTGTGTGACATATTGTAGGAAATGATTTAATAAGTGTCAATATTGGAGAGGTATTTATTCGACAAATATTAATTTTCTTCCGCGATTTTTCTTCTTTTTATCTAACTTTAACTAGATGTACATTGTATTTAATTTTTGGATAATTTAGAATGCTTATACTACGCTATTTAAATTATTCTTATTTTAGCGAATATATTTCTAAAAATAGCCTGTGTAGTGTGTGATACGTATTTTTCTACCGAACTATTTACATATTATATTCGATTTTGTTTTATTATACAAGCACTATAATATGGATATGATGTTTTTATTGTGTCGCCAATAATACCGATAAGTATGATCCTGCAGAATTCATAATCTATAACAACGTATGCGTCAAAGAGTTTAATATACTACCATTATATATATGAAACAATAACATTTGAACATTTAAGATATTACTGCAAGAATGTATTTTAAAGAACCTATGTAATGAAGGAGGAAAAACAAATAAGTAAATATATAAATTTAGAAAATATATACATATTACGATAAATGTTATATAAATGTTGGGATCACAAATTTTATTTTATATAATACGTAGAAATCTTACGCTTGCAAAGCATTGTAACGAGAGATCCGTCATCTTCCCAACTGTAAGTGTCAATTGTTTCTGCGCTCTCACTATCATGAATAACAAAATACGACTGTATTCAGGCTCCAAGTTGTACCAGGCGATATTGTACGCAGCTAATCCTATTACCTTGCTCTGAATGAAGATAAAAATATAATATAGAAATCTTACATATATATTACGGTTCTCTTGAATTTTATCGTAATCGTTGCATGACAATCATAGAATTATTCAACAAGAATCAAGATCGTTATAATTATTACTAACCTTATTTATCAGATATTCCCCAGCATAGCAGAATATGAACGCTTCGATATTCGTCACGCTATAATACGAAACGGCTCTCACTATCTTTTCTGTCGCGTTGGGATTGCCGAGCGCCTACAATATCGAAACACGTTATATCATAAATAATTCAACGTATAAGTAGTTGTTTCTATCGGCGCAATGAAATATAAAAAAAATCCATAAGGTAAAAAAATGGTGCAAACACGATGCGCGATTAATCAGGTGACAATTAATTTTGCAGAATAAATATAATTATTTCTACTTATAATATTTAATATATATCTTTTATTTTACTCACTGTTATGATTAAAAATCCTATTAGGCAAATCATTATCGTGTTTGATATAAATTGCATGAACGCAATATACGTATACAAGCTCTCAATATTTTTCGCGAAATAAATGATTTTCTGATGTTTCCAAATAACTTTTTTCATCGTAATGGCAATAGATTCACGTTTATTCTCTTTGGATATCAGCTCCGTTAACCAGCAATGCAGGATATTTATTTGACCACCTACGTGGAAGATCTAAAAAGAAAGATGATTACCGTTCGTAAAACGAAGATTCGTATTCAAATAGCGAGAAAAAACGTAACAATTATTAAGGATAAATTTGGCAAAACGCACAGAACCGACCTATTTGACAAAAAAATATGTACCAATTAAGTTATCTACTGATTTTTTAAATCTATTTTTATTAGAATTATTATAATGGATATGTGTCTGTGTTTATTAATTGCACATATTTTTGTGTGCAACTCACCAAAATTATCAGTAAAGCGTTTAGATTACCCAAGCCCCAGCTACACATGATAAGATGTATCAATTCCACAATTAACACGACTCTATATGTGTATTGCGTGTTTATGATGGAAGGAACTTCCGCTTTGTAAATGTGGGGTAGTTCGATCGTACGATCGGTGACGTTGACGTTGGCCAGAATGATACCGATGCCGTATAAGAGCGGGACAACTGTGTGAAGAGTCATGATTGCATTGGCAATACGATTCGATATCTTTTCTTTGTTTACTACTTCCTGCATCTCCATATTACTTTTGGCGCAATCGTTCCAATCTTCCGCCATCATCGTCAAGGTTTCATTGAATATTCTACGCATGATCGCATACATTGCGAATTTAATGACGATTGTATGTTTAAATCTTAATTTATTAATTTTGTCTTGAAATTAAGCACAACAATAAATGCGAGAAAGAAAGGGAGCATATGAAGAATATTAAAATATAAGTAGAATACGTAACTTTTAAATTTAATAAATGTCACGAATTCATGCATATATAATTCAAGCAGATAGTTTACATTTTAATTAAACGCAAATTCATATATATATGGAATAAAATAACGGTCTTACTGTTAAACACAGAATAATATACTTATTATAATATATTCTCGCATATTATTTACTTTATTAACTGTGTATCGCGCTACTTACCGCTGATTCAACCAAAAGAAAAGAACCTTGATCATTAATTTCAAGAATCCTATGAAACTACTAAAACAGTCCATCAAGTCGAACACGTCGACAGAATGATAATGTGTCAAGAAATATAGATAATGGCAAAGTAGAACGATTACTATTGTGACGGTCCAAAATATTCTGCACAACGTAATGCACGATATACCTGGCCAGATACCGAACAGGATGAGCACAAATTTTGTCGTACGATTAATTGTAGTTTTACACGTCATAACTTTGTATCTCTCCTTGCTCTCTCCGCATATATCAAGAATACATATGTCGTTTGTGTACTAACGAGTACACCAAGATATATGTGAGTATACTAGAAAAAATACGTGCAAAGGAAAAAGAGTAATATAATTTTGCCTAAATGTATTTGTCGAATGACAGCCCAACGTAGTATCACGAAATATCCGCGTAAAGACTGGAAGATTGTGAGAGGTCAGCAAACGAATGCACCCCTGGACGAACGACCAACAGGAGCTGCTCATTAAATATTTTTTTCGCATCGCGTGCGAACCACATACGCATCTGTTGTTTTTCCCTATTTCGATAAAAGGAAGAAAAGAAATATTATTTTCCTCCCTGTTTTCGAGCATCGGTATCGTGATTGCGAATTGCTCTTGCTTTAAATATGCAATGATTTATGCAGGACATCGACAGGGCGATGTATGTCCGATGGTGAATCACGTCCCGGAGATCTTTAGAAAAGTTTTAGAAATCTAGTGGATGAAAAGACTTCGAACAAAGAACATAAAATTAAATTGCCACAAAACATGTATACATGTATACATGTATGTTTCTCTATTTAATATCCGAACTATGTAATATTCGTTTGAATGCTATAGCAATATTTGGCAAGGAATCAATAATTGAATTTCGAGACTGATAAAAGTGAAGATGTTCATTATAAAATGAAACTGAAGTATATTGTGTGACATATTGTAGGAAATGATTTAATAAGTGTCAATATTGGAGAGATATTTATTCGACAAATATTAATTTTCTTCCACGATTTTTCTTCTTTTTATCTAACTTTAACTAGGTGTACATTGTATTTAATTTTTGGATAATTTAGAATGCTTATACTACGCTTTTTAAATTATTTTTATTTTAGCGAATGTATTTCTAAAAATAGCCTGTGTAGTTTGTGATACGTATTTTTCTACCTAACTATTTACATATTATATTTGATTGTGCTTTATTATACAAGCACTATGATGTGGATATGATGTATTTATTGCATTGCCAACATTACTGATAAATATGATCCTGAAGCATTCATGATCTATAACAATATTGTTTTTTGCATTATAAAAGATTATAAATATATCTTATATACATATATAATTAATTATATATGTATATAATTGTTGAGAAAGCAATATTTAAAAAATGCACTTATTGATTAATATAATTAAATATATAAAATAAGAAAATATATTCTTACACTTGCAAAATATTCTAAGGAAAGATTTGTCAACTTCCCAACAGTAAGCGTCAGTTGTCTTTGCGATCTTAATATTATAAGTAACAAGATACGAGTCTCTTCAGGCTTTAAGTTGTACCATGCGGAATTATACGCTGTGATTCCGATCGCTTTACTCTACCAAAAATAATGAAAACATTTTGACTGGCATATTTTGTTATATATACTATCATACTATATTACATCTTTAATAATTTATTTTTACTGTTGTCTTATTAACACGGCAAATCAAACGTAGAAACATCAAAATAGAAACATCCGTTATCAATATTTTGTCGTTGTTATAAATATCGTCTTTAGCCGCTAACCTTGTTATTCAGATATTCTCCAGCAAAGCAGAATAGGAAAGCTTCGAGATTCGTTATAGCGTAAAATAAGAGAGATCTTATTATCTGCTCTGTCGCATTAGGCGTACCAATCGCCTGTAATGTCAGAATGGTACGCGAGAGAATTTTTAGTTTACTTAGGCAAAATTGTAAATAATCGATATATTTTATCTATGTTGTAAAATGTAACGGAGTCAATTAAATTAATTATTAATAAATACGCGATAAATAGCAGCAATTTTATCGACTGTGGACAGTATTTTAATATCAGTTCCTTACTTACGCTTACGATGAGAAATGCCAGGGAGCAAATCATTATCGTGTTCGACGCAAACTGCAATAGCGCGATGTACGTGTACAGATTCTCGATTTTCTCCGAAAAGTTGATGATTCTCTGATGTTTTTCGATGATTTCATTTGTAGCGAATGAAGTGCGTTTTTTTCCACTCTTGTTTGATGCAAAATCCGTCAACCAGCTATGCAGTATGTCTATTTGACCGCCTATGTGTAAAACCTGAAAATAAGAAATCTATGTACGTACTCTAATATCATTAAAATTCGCGAACGCTCTATATTCGAGCGCTAGACGGAAAGCATATAATACGAGGCGTGAAAGAAACGAATCTCACAAGATAAAGAGATCCAGCTTCAAATCTTTTCAAATCTTGATGTCGTCAGACAGTTTTATTTGCTATCATGAGAATTATATATTATTCGTGATAATTGCTTACGTAACGTACCAAAGTTAAGAGCAAAGAATTTACAGCACCAGCAGCCCAGCTGCACATGATGACGTACGCGAATTGCGCGATTACGACCATTTTATATACTCTTTGCGTGTTTATGTCGAAGGGAAATTCCATTTTATGGATATAGGGTGGCTCGGACGCACGATCGGTGATATCGACATTGGCCAGGACGATGCGTGTGCCGTATGCAACGACGCTTAACGTATGTAGGACGAATATTGCGTTAGTGATACGATCGGACAATTTCGCTTTATCCATTATCTTTTGCATGCCAATTTCATTGTCGGCGCAATCATGCCAATCTTTCGCCATCATCGCCAATGTCTTGATGAACTCTCTGTGAATGAATGGATTTATCAATTATCTTATCAATCATAAAAAAAATGTTTTCAAGCTCTTAGAAAGTCGTCTCCAAACGTTATGGAGCAACTCTTGTAATATACCATAATGTTAAAATGTTAGCTTTTTTTTAGCTTTTCTAATTCTTTTTTGTAAAATTAAGCAATAGCATTTGGCATGTATTATAAAATTATTAAATGTAATTGTATATTCCAATGTGTAATCTAATAGCGAACACAATGCAATTAATCGAATCAACAAATAAATCATAGATTCCGGCAATTGCGAAAAACATACAAACACATATATCTCATATATATATA
>NW_021848428.1:53405-78530 GCF_003651465.1 Formica exsecta | reverse complement strand
ATTATAAAATATATTTATATATTGTTATTTGTATATAGATCGTATTACTTACCGCTCATGCAACCAAAATACAATAAACTTGGTCATCACTTTTGTATACGCTAGAAAACTACTTAAACAGTCCATCAAATTAAAAAGATCGTTGGAATAGAAATGCGTTATAAGATATCGGTAATGATAGAATTGAACAAATATTATTGTAATAATCCAAAATATTCTGCAAAGTAGGATGCACGAAGTACCTGCCAAATTTCGAACAAAATAAACATAACTTTTATTATGCGATTAATCGTATTCTTATGGATCATAATTTTTTTCTTATTTCTCTCTTTCTATACGAATGAATGCATGAAAACTATATAAATGTAACAAATGCTGTTGGTAAAATAGAAAATGTACTTCCGCCGAATGTGTAGCCTAACGACAAATTGAGAGATATATATCACAGAATTGCCGCGTAAAGATTAGGCGATCCCAAGAGATCATTGTACCTCTAGACTATCGACCAATGGAGAAGCTTTTCATTAAATATTTTTACCATATTGCGTGCAGATCACGCAAGATACATCTGTCGTGGGTTAGAGTTTTGAAAATGAAAACATGTGTATGTGACAGAGGGGAGGAGAATCATTTCCATGACGTTCGCAAATTGCTCGCTTTAAATATGCAATGATTCAGGTTTGGAGATATGATGGATATATTCAATTGCAAGTTGCACTCAGTGAGTTGAATGTTTGGAAACATTTTAAAGGTTGGAACCGAAAAAGAAAGAATGGAAAAGAGCAAATCGTGCAATACATCTAATTATTTACTTATATTCCTGCGCATAATAAACGCAATGTGTTCTTACATTGCTAATTTAATCTAAGAAAAGATTTACAATTTTTCTTTGTGGAGGAAATTGTGGGATTTGAGTTGGTACTGTTTTGCATTACAACGGTTTAATTCGCTATAGTTTTATATGTTCTATGAAATATCTTCTTTCTCAGAGAAAAAATATATGATATAAAAATAAGTGCGATACTACATATATGTGTTGGCATAACTAGTGAATACATGTTTACATGTCACCCTATATATGTGCTTCACGACTATTGATTAAAAACTCCTGAGGTGAATACGATGTTCATTGCATCGCCAACAACACTGACAAGAAGGATCCAGAAGCATTCATGAGCTATAACAATATTATTAGTATTAGAAGTTAATATTATTATAGATAGAATATTAGAAAAAAAGCGCACGTATAAAACATTGCATTGAAATATCAAGTACATCAAAACTTGATGTAGACGATTTAATTTAACTGCGTATAAACAAACGTGAGCGATAGAGCCACAGACAAAAATTATTGATTCCGCATAAAATCTTACGCTTGAAAAGGATTTTAAGGAGAGATCCATCATCTTGCCAGCTGTGAGTATCAATTGCTTCTGCGATCTTATTATTATAAATAACAAAATACGAATATCTTTAGGTCTCAAATTATACCATGGACAATTATACGTTGCAAATCCGATGGTTTCGCCCTTAAAAAAAGTGAAAGTAATGTACATATTTCCAACATTACATTTTTTTATCTTACATTTTTCATACAAAGTAAATAAAATGATCTAATCATGTTTATTGCGCATTCTATTAAAATAATTATCTCGCAAAAACCTTATTGCTTAAATATTCTCCAGCGTAACAAAATATAAACGCTTCCAGATTTGTATCTGAGAAAAATAAAATACATTTCATAATTTGTTTCACGGCATCAGGAGTACCAATTGCCTGAAATAATTAAGAAGATATGTAGTAATGATAATTAATGCGCATATTATTTGTATAATGTTTAAAGAACCGAAAAACAATTTTTGTAGTAGATAATGAATTTTCTGTCCGTAGTATTCTCGACTAATTTACTCACGGTTACGATGAGAAAGGCTATCAAACAAATTAATATCATATTCGATGCGAATAGGAACAGCGCGATGTATGCATATAGGCTATCGATATTTTCTGAAAATTGGATAATTTTGTTATGCTTTTGAATGATTTTGTTTCTCGCGATGACGAGTGATTCTTCCTTATTTCCAATTTCTTTGGGTATAAGCTGCGATAACCAGCTATGTAGGATCTCCACTTGGCCTCCCACATGCAAAACCTTATGAAAATGATTAGACTCGAATATAATTTGTAACATTTGTTTTTCGAATTATGTTTCTTTGACATATTAGAATATAATTTCGGTATATTATTCCACTTTATATTTTAAAAGATGTTCTATTATTGCATATTATATTTTAAAACAAGTTTAATTATTTATTATTATTATTGTAATTTTATATGTTGTTTTTCATAGCTGCTTACACAGTTGCAACTTACCAAAGTCAAAAGCATGTTGTTTACAATACCGTTTAGCACATTACTGAAGATCATGTGCACGAATTCCGCGATTAATATAAATCTATACATGCCCTGCGTCTTAATGGTGAAAGGAAGTTTCAATTTGTTGACGAAAGGAACTTCAATCGTTTGATCGGTAACATCGGCATCAGCGATGATGATTCCGAGACAATACCCGACAATACTCATCGTATGAAGAGTAAGTATTCCATAGGTGATACGATCCGATAATTTTGCCTTACGCATCGTCAGGCGCATGCTGATGTCACTGTCAGCGCAATCGTTCCAATCGTCCGTAATTAATGCCAAAATTTCCATGAATTTTCTGTGGATGATCGAGTTCCTTGATCATACTGTCGGAGTCAAATAAAAACCGTAGATAGTTGTATCTCTAGAAACACGTCGCTTCTGCCTGATAGAGAATAGCGTTGGCGCCGCTTGCTCTCGAACAAAATTTTATCATGCATGTTTCTGTAGTTTCTTATAATTTTTTTTTCTCGGAACGAAACAGCAGTAGGTGTATCGAAGATTGTATAAAAGGATAATTGCAAAAAAAGATAGTTCAATCAACTTCTTTGAGTGTGATTTTGATTTGATATTTATTTACCTTATTACTTGATAGTGTAATTAAATTTGTCAACCAATAAGCGATGGCAACGGAAATTATTTCTAATTAATAATCTATACGAATTGTTCACGAAATGTCACCTGTTTTCTTTACTTACCGCTGATTTATCCAAAACGCAACGAGTTTAGTGAACACTTTGGCGTGTGCCAAAACGCTGCACAAACAATCCACTAAATTGAAAAAATTTTCAGGATTAAAGTGCGTTGAAATATAGAGATAATGACAAAATTCGACAAATACTGTTGAGATGATCCAAAACACCCTGTTAATTAAAGTGATTGATCTGCCTGGCCAGATACCGTACAAAGGTAGCATAAACATTATTATGCGATTAATCGTATTTTTACGAGTCATAGTCATATTTATCTTTGCACTCGCTTATATTCCAAGCACACTAGGAAATATGTAACAGAATTATAATACTCTCGAGAAAATGGAAGGAAGGTACGCTGTCGCCGCGAATATATTTTTCGATGACAGCACAGTGTGTATCATTGGATATTTGCGTGAAGACTGGCCATGGAAGGCCATCAAACAGATGCTCCCTCGAGTAATTGACCAATAGGAGTTGCTCATGAAATATCTTTATTATGCGTGTAAGTCTCTAATACAACTGTCATATTCCCTTGCAAATTTGAGAGAAAAAAGGATAGGTAAAATATATTTTTTGCTCACTGCGATTACTACAATGTACTTATTGTTAGTAATACACTCGAACCGTACATTAAATATGTAATGATTCGTACGGAGGGAAATGTATATTCTTTCCTGCACGAGAAGATGTCTCCGATTTTTTTTTTGTCACGATCAGAGCCTTCCGTAGAAATCGTTCTCCCCTCATAAAAGGACGATAATATAACGTAAAAAACAACGGCGGCAATGTCGATGCGTTGGTGTTATTGATTTCGTGTTTCTTATGTTATACATGATATTGATTTGAGCAATAGTAACGCCGAGATAAAATTTTAAGGCTCGTAAAAATATATTGATTTAAATATATATGTATAATATAAATATTATTAATTTAATAATATTATTTTTTTCTGCATCTTCACGTGTTTGCAGAAATAATTATATTAAAATAATATTAATATATATGCATGTGAAATGCTTAATCAACTTTTATTTTACAGTTAGACATATATGCAAAGCGAGGGTATTCTTTCACGGAATGAAATATGAATATATAATACGATGATATTGTAGATTATTTCGCTCAGTGATCTTTTTAAATATTTTTACAATATTGCGTACAAATCACGCATTTATTATGGATTCTGAAAATTTTAGTAAATGCAAGGGAACAAATGTGTTTATGTGTTTGTGACGGGTGAGGGCTGTCATTTCGTCTCGATGTTTGCAAATTGCTCGCTTTAAATATGCAATGATTCATGTATACAGATATGATGAATATGTTCGATTGCAAGACGCTTTTTCAGCTCTCCCCTCATAAAAGGACGATAATATAACGTAAAAAACAACGGCGGCAATGTCGATGCGTTGGTGTTATTGATTTCGTGTTTCTTATGGTATACATGATATTGATTTGAGCAATAGTAACGCCGAGATAAAATTTTAAGGCTCGTAAAAATATATTGATTTAAATATATATGTATAATATAAATATTATTAATTTAATAATATTATTTTTTTCTGCATCTTCACGTGTTTGCAGAAATAATTATATTAAAATAATATTAATATATATGCGTGTGAAGTGCTTAATCAACTTTTATTTTACAGTTAGACATATATGCAAAGCGAGGGTATTCTTTCACGGAATGAAATATGAATATATAATACGATGATATTGTAGATTATTTCGCTCAGTGATCTTTTTAAATATTTTTACAATATTGCGTACAAATCACGCATTTATTATGGATTCTGAAAATTTTAGTAAATGCAAGGGAACAAATGTGTTTATGTGTTTGTGACGGGTGAGGGCTGTCATTTCGTCTCGATGTTTGCAAATTGCTCGCTTTAAATATGCAATGATTCATGTATACAGATATGATGAATATGTTCGATTGCAAGACGCTTTTTCAGTAAGCTTTGGAAACACATTTCGAAGTTTAGAGAACGGAAAAAAAAAGAAAAAGCAAGTCATGCAATACTGTGAATCTTTTATATATTCTCTTATACATATGTGTTTGTACATTGCTAATTCGACTTGAGAAAAGATTCACGATTTTTCTTTCTGTATAAGAAATTGTAGGATATGTTATAGTATTGTTTTGTATTGCAATGGTTTAATTTGCTCTAGTTTTATATGTTATTCTGTGAAGTATCTTCTTTCTCAGAAAAAAAATATATTTGGAAAAAAAAGTGCGAGATATTACATATATGCATTGACGTAACTAGTGGACACATGTTTACATATCACCTGTATATGTGCTTCACGACTATTGATTAAAAACTCCTGAGGGGAATACGATGTTCATTGCATCGCCAACAATAGTGACAAGAAGGATCCAGAAGCATTCATGAGCTATAACAATATTATTAATATTAGAAGTTAATATTATTATAGATAGAATATTAAAAAAAAAGCGCACGTATAAAACATTGCATTGAAATATCAAGTACATCAAAACTTGATGTAGACGATTTAATTTAATTGCGTATAAACAAACGTGAGCGATAGAGCCACAGATAAAAACTATTGATTCCGCATAAAATCTTACGCTTGTAAAGGATTTTAAGGAGAGATCCATCATCTTGCCAGCTGTGAGTATCAATTGCTTCTGCGATCTTATTATTATAAATAACAAAATACGAATATCTTTAGGTCTCAAATTGTACCATGGATAATTATACGTTGTAAATCCGATGGTTTCGCCCTTAAAAAGTGAAAGTAATGTATATATTTCTAACATTACAATTTTTATCTTACGTTTTTAATACAAAGTAGATAAAATTATCTAATAATTAATTGCGCATTCTATTAAAATAATTATCTCGCAAAAACCTTATTGCTTAGATATTCTCCAGCGTAGCAAAATGTAAACGCTTCCAGATTTGAAATTAAGAAAAAAAAAATACATTTTATAATCTGTTTTACGGCATCAGGAGTACCAATTGCCTGAAATAATTAAGAAGATATGTAGTAATCATAATTAATGTGCATATTATTTGCATAATGTTTAATAAACCGAAAAACAATTTTTATGATAGATAAAGAATTTTTTGTCTGTAGTATTCTCGACTACTGTACTCACAGTTACAATGAGAAAAGCTATCGAACAAATTAATATTATATTCGATACGAATAGGTACAGCGCGATGTATGTATATAGAGTCTCGATATTTTCTGAAAATTGAATAATTTTGTTATGCTTCCGAATGATTTTACTTGTCTCGGTGATGAATGATTTTTTCTTATTTCCAATCTCTTTGGATGTAAGCTGCGATAACCAGCTTTGTAGGATCTCCACTTGGCCTCCCATATGCAAAACCTTATGAAAATGATTAGACTCGAATATAATTTGCAAAATTTGTTTTTCTAGTTATGTTTTTTCGACATATTAGAATATAATTTGGGTATATTATTCCACATTATATTTTAAAAGATGTTCTATTATTGCATATTATATTTTAAAACAAGTTTAATTATTTATTATTATTATTATTATAATTTTATATGTTGTTTTTCATAGCTGCTTACACAGTTGCAACTTACCGAAGCCAAAAGTATGTTGTTTACAATAGCGATTAACACATTACTGAAGAACATGTGCAAGAATTCCGCGATTAATATAAATCTATACATGCCCTGCGTCTTAATGGTGAAAGGAAGTTTCACTTTGTTAAGCAAAGGAATTTCAATCGTTTGATCGGTAACATCGGTATCAGCGATGATGATTTCGAGACAATACCCGATAACGGTTAGCGCATGAATTGTAAATATTCCATAGGTGATACGATCCGATATTTTTGCCTTACGCATCGTCAGGCGCATGCTGATGTCATTGTCAGCACAATCATTCCAGTCGTCCGTAATTAACGTCACAATTTCCACGAGTTTTCTGTGGATGATTGAATTACTCGATCATGCTGTCAGAGTCAAATAAAACCGTAGATAGATCTCTAGAAACACGTCGTTTCTGACTGATAGAGAATAGCGTTGGCGCAACTTTCTTTCAAATAAAATTTTCTCATGCATGTTTCTATAGTTTCCTATAATTTTTTTTCTCGAAACGAAACAGTAGTAAATGTATCGAAAATTATATAAATGGACAAGTGCAAAGAAAGATAGTTTATTCAACTACTTTATGATTTTGATTTGATATTTATTTACATAATTACTTGATAATGTAATTAAATTTGTCAACCAATAAGCGATGGCAACGAAAATTATTTCTAATTAAAAATCTTTACGAATTGTCCACGAAATGTCATCTGTTTTCTTTACTTACCGCTGATTTATCCAAAACACAACGAGTTTAGTGAACATTTTACCGTGTTCCAAAACGCTGCACAAACAATCCAATATGTTTGAAAAATTTTCAGGATTAAAGTGCGATATAATATAAAGACAATGACAAATTTCGACAAATGATGTTGAAGTGAGCCATAACACCCTGTTAATTAAAGTGATTGATCTGCCTGGCCAGATACCGTACAAAGGTAGCATAAACATTATTATGCGATTAATCGTATTTTTACGAGTCATAGTCATATTTATCTTTGCACTCGCTTATATTCCAAGCACACTAGGAAATATGTAACAGAATTATAATATTCTCGAGAAAATGGAAGGAAGGTACGCTGTTGCCGCGAATATATCTTTCGATGACAGCACAGTGTGTATCATTGGATATTTGCGTGAAGACTGGCCATGGAAGGCCATCAAACAGATGCTCCCTCGAGTAATTGACCAATAGGAGTTGCTCATGAAATATCTTTATTATGCGTGTAAGTCTCTAATACAACTGTCATATTCCCTTGCAAATTTGAGAGAAAAAAGGATAGGTAAAATATATTTTTTGCTCACTGCGATTACTACAATGTACTTAATAATACACTCGTGAAGCGTGCGTTAAATATGTAATGATTCGTACAGAGGGAAATGTATATTCTTTCCTGCACGAGAAGATGTCTCCGATTTTCTCTTATCACGATCAGAGCTTTCCGTAGAAATCGCTCTCCCTCCATAAATGGACGATAATATAACGTAAAAAACAACAGCGGCAATGTCGATGCGTTGGTGTTATTGATTTCGTGTTTCTTATGGTATACATGATATTGATTTGAGCAATAGTAACGCCGAGATAAAATTTTAAGGCTCGTAAAAATATATTGATTTAAATATATATGTATAATATAAATATTATTAATTTAATAATATTATTTTTTTCTGCATCTTCACGTGTTTGCAGAAATAATTATATTAAAATAATATTAATATATATGCATGTGAAATGCTTAATCAACTTTTATTTTACAGTTAGACATATATGCAAAGCGAGGGTATTCTTTCACGGAATGAAATATGAATATATAATACGATGATATTGTAGATTATTTCGCTCAGTGATCTTTTTAAATATTTTTACAATATTGCGTACAAATCACGCATTTATTATGGATTCTGAAAATTTTAGTAAATGCAAGGGAACAAATGTGTTTATGTGTTTGTGACGGGTGAGGGCTGTCATTTCGTCTCGATGTTTGCAAATTGCTCGCTTTAAATATGCAATGATTCATGTATACAGATATGATGAATATGTTCGATTGCAAGACGCTTTTTCAGTAAGCTTTGGAAACACATTTCGAAGTTTAGAGAACGGAAAAAAAAGAAAAAGCAAGTCATGCAATTTATTATTATTATTATAATTTTATATGTTGTTTTTCATAGCTGCTTACACAGTTGCAACTTACCGAAGCCAAAAGTATGTTGTTTACAATAGCGATTAACACATTACTGAAGAACATGTGCAAGAATTCCGCGATTAATATAAATCTATACATGCCCTGCGTCTTAATGGTGAAAGGAAGTTTCACTTTGTTAAGCAAAGGAATTTCAATCGTTTGATCGGTAACATCGGTATCAGCGATGATGATTTCGAGACAATACCCGATAACGGTTAGCGCATGAATTGTAAATATTCCATAGGTGATACGATCCGATATTTTTGCCTTACGCATCGTCAGGCGCATGCTGATGTCATTGTCAGCACAATCATTCCAGTCGTCCGTAATTAACGTCACAATTTCCACGAGTTTTCTGTGGATGATTGAATTACTCGATCATGCTGTCAGAGTCAAATAAAACTGTAGATAGATCTCTAGAAACACGTCGTCTCTGACTGATAGAGAATAGCGTTGGCGCAACTTTCTTTCAAATAAAATTTTCTCATGCATGTTTCTATAGTTTCCTATAATTTTTTTTCTCGAAACGAAACAGTAGTAAATGTATCGAAAATTATATAAATGGACAAGTGCAAAGAAAGATAGTTTATTCAACTACTTTATGATTTTGATTTGATATTTATTTACATAATTACTTGATAATGTAATTAAATTTGTCAACCAATAAGCGATGGCAACGAAAATTATTTCTAATTAAAAATCTTTACGAATTGTCCACGAAATGTCATCTGTTTTCTTTACTTACCGCTGATTTATCCAAAACGCAACGAGTTTAGTGAACACTTTGGCGTGTGCCAAAACGCTGCACAAACAATCCACTAAATTGAAAAAATTTTCAGGATTAAAGTGCGTTGAAATATAGAGATAATGACAAAATTCGACAAATACTGTTGAGATGATCCAAAACACCCTGTTAATTAAAGTGATTGATCTGCCTGGCCAGATACCGTACAAAGGTAGCATAAACATTATTATGCGATTAATCGTATTTTTACGAGTCATAGTCATATTTATCTTTGCACTCGCTTATATTCCAAGCACACTAGGAAATATGTAACAGAATTATAATATTCTCGAGAAAATGGAAGGAAGGTACGCTGTTGCCGCGAATATATCTTTCGATGACAGCACAGTGTGTATCATTGGATATTTGCGTGAAGACTGGCCATGGAAGGCCATCAAACAGATGCTCCCTCGAGTAATTGACCAATAGGAGTTGCTCATGAAATATCTTTATTATGCGTGTAAGTCTCTAATACAACTGTCATATTCCCTTGCAAATTTGAGAGAAAAAAGGATAGGTAAAATATATTTTTTGCTCACTGCGATTACTACAATGTACTTAATAATACACTCGTGAAGCGTGCGTTAAATATGTAATGATTCGTACAGAGGGAAATGTATATTCTTTCCTGCACGAGAAGATGTCTCCGATTTTCTCTTATCACGATCAGAGCTTTCCGTAGAAATCGCTCTCCCTCCATAAATGGACGATAATATAACGTAAAAAACAATGGTGGCAGAGCCGATGCGTTGATGTTATTGATTTCGTGTTTCTTATGATATACATTGTTCGATTGCAAGGCGTTTTTTCTGTAAGCTTTAGAAACACATTTTGAAGTTTAGAGAACGGAAAAAAAGAGAAATGGTCGTGCAATATCGCGAATCGCTTATGTATTCTCTTATGCATATATAATGTGTTCTTACATTGCTAATTTGATTTGACGAAGGATTCACGATTTTTATTTCTATAAGAAATATAGGATATGATATGGTATCGTTTTGCAACTTTTTTTCTCAGAGAAGGAATATATTTGGAAAAATAAGTGCGAGAGAGATGTTACGTGCATGTGTTGGCGTAACTAGTGAACACATACTTACATATCACTCTGTATATATGCTTCATGGCTATTGATTAAGAGCTCCCGAGGTGAATATGATATTCATTGCATCGCCAACAATACTGACAAGTAGGACTCCGAAGCATTCATGATCTATAATAATATTATTTGTATTAGAAGTAAATATTTATATAGATAAAATATTAGCAAAAAGGGGTGCATATATATAAAAAGCTATATTAAAAAATCTAATACGTCAAAACTTGATATAGACAATTTTCTTCAATTGCGTATAATCAAATATGAACTGCAGAGTCGTCGACAAAAATTATTGATTTTGTATGCAATCTTACGCTTGTAAAGGATTCTAAGGAAAGATCCATCATGTTGCCAGCTGTGAGTGTCAATTGCTTCTGAGATCTTAATATTATGATTAACAATACACGAATATATTTAGATCTTAAATTGTACCATAGACAATTATATGTTGCAACTCCGATGATTTTGGCCTACAAAAGTGAAAATAATAGATATATATTTCTAACATTTTTTTACTTTATATTTTTTATACAAAATACTTAAAATCATCTAATATAATATTAATTGCTCATTCTATTGTTATAATAATTATTTCGTAAAAACCTTATTGCTTAGATATCCTCCAGCATAGCAAAATATAATCGCTTCCAAGTTTGTTATAGTGTAAAATAAGAGGGATTTCATTATTTGCTCCATCGCATTAGGACTGTCGATTGCTTGCAATATTGTGCAAAAATGGCATGCAGAAAGTTATTGAACACAAACTATACAGCGTACTGCACGATAATGAAAGATAACGAAATTCTCGGGAATACAATATTTAAATAAATTGAATAACGTTTAATTTTTTGAAAACGCAATAGAGAGAAAATTTAAAAGAAAATTTACATTTAATTATAAGTCTCGCAATTAAACGAACACAATTACAATAATTGTATATTCAATAATATTACTCACTGCTATAATAAGAAAGCCAAGCGAACGAATCATTATTGTGTTTGACATAAATTGCAGCAACGCGATGTATATATAAAGACATTTGATGTTTTTCGAAAAATTGACGATTTTTTGATACTTTCGTATAATTTTTTTCATTATGATGGCGATTGATTTGTTTTCGCGGGACGCCAACTGCGTTAACCAGTAACGCAAGATATCGATTTGGCCAGCTGCATGCAGGATCTGAAAATGAGGATTGCGTTGCCTTTTCGTGGAATCGGCCAGATATTCAATAGTGAATGCTTATTACAAAAAAAACCATGCAGGAAAAACTGGAAAGATGATATCAAAATGCTCCTGAAATAGTAAATATGATAACGTATATCTGAGGTTTCAATTTCTGTATCACATTATGATTGCAAAACGCATACAACGATTAGTCGCTACGTCGACTAATCCCACGATTATCATTCGAATCATGCGCACAACCTCGTGAATGTATCGGTTTGCGTATTATCGTAACTTACCAAAGTCAATAACAGAACGTTTGTTATACCAGTCGCTCAGGCGCACATGACCAAGAATTGCACGATCAATATTAATCTGTACATTGCGTGTTTATGCGAAAGAGAATTTTAATTTGCTCATGAAAAGTAACTCCGTCGTGTGGTCGATGACATCGACATCGGCAAAAAAGATGCCGATGCAATAATCGTCACCGTGTGAAGAATGATGATCGCGTTTACGAGACGATCCGATATTTTCGCTTTCTTCGATGTCTCGCGCATGCTGATATCGTTATCAGCGCGATCACTCCAATTTTCCATTATTATCGTCAGGATTTCAATGAATGTTTTGCAAATGATTATTTATTATTTGTAATAACAATATTCATGAAAAATATTATAACAACATTTATAACATTTTTAAGTTAAACTACTTTCTATTTCATCTAAATATTCCATTCGAAGTTGAAGTCGGATCGTAAACATAAAAACGATTGCATTTTATGTATTAATTTAAATTTAATTTTGGAATTTTGCAGCGCGCTTTATTTTCAGAAAGCAAATCATACCGTACAAATAAATCTCTTGAAAAATTACGGTTTACTTTTTGGTAATATTTTTCATTGGGATACCATTAGCGGAATATAATAAGTGCAGTATATTCGCAGAGAGTTTTTAATATTGTACATTACATCATATTACTTACCGTTGATTTAACTAAAACACAATACACTTAATAATCACTTTGGAATGCGCTAGGATGGTACACAGACAATCGATCAAATCTATAAGTTCGGCGCATCTATAAACACATGCGTCAGTAAATAAGAGTAGTTTCATAATAGAGCAATCGTCATTGTAATAATCCAAAACATTCTATAGAACAGAACGCATGATGCGCCTGATCAGATGCCACACAGTGAGCATAAATTTCACCGTGCGATTGCACGTACTCTGTTAAATCATAATTCGCTTTAGCCCGTTTTAAGATCTATCAGAATATGCAACAGATAAAAAAGAAAAAGGAATTCTCTTGGAAAGAAATATGCTCCGATCAATTATATTTTGAGATATATAACACCTGCGTAAGACTGGAAGATCCTGAAACATTATTAAACAGATCGTATAGTCTGACATAAGTCTGACTAATGGAAGTTTCTCATTAATTATTTTTGTCATATTGCGTGTATATCGCAGATACATCGTGGTTTTTCGCAAGTTTACATGAAAAGGGAAGATAGGTAATTATTTTTCCTTTTTCTTGAAGTATAACTGTGAATTATCTACTTAAATATGCAATGATTCGTGGGGTGATGTCCATCTGACGCTTAGGCGTGTCTGTGACAGGAAAGTAGTATGGTATAGGGAATGAACAGCTGGAAGATACATAAATAGCTGATTGCAACACTACGAAATATTGCTCTGCTTATAACAGTTAAAAGCGGGCTTGTGTATATTACAACAATGGTTATAGCGATATTATAGCGTTAAAGTAATATTTTAACAACGAGAAATATATAAATATAAGAATTTGTGTATGAAAGTGTGTGTAGAACAATTTTCTATATATCCATATAAATCAACAATAATTGCAAGAAAGGATAAAATATATTACGTAATTTTAATATAATTTGATTTGCACGGTTTCTCGCAAATAAAATAAACGATTCACAGATTAATTAGATAATCAAAAACAAACAATACCTCTTTAATTACGAAAATTAATTGTAAATGTAATCAGATATGCTTTGAATATTTCGAAAATTATTTATGACGTTAACAGTGTATCGCTGATCCAACCAAAAAAAAAAAAAAACAGATTTTGTGGCAACTTTACATCTGTATTTGGAAAAATATCTTGCATTACAACAATGTGTTTTTATTTTAATTAATAATACGAATAACTCACGATGCTTTAACTATTACTTAAAAATCAACAATCTGACGTTTATTGCATAGTCAACAATACCGACAGGTATGATCCCGAAGCATTCATAATCTGAAACAATTTTACCTTTTGTATTAGAAATCAATGCCTCTACAATTATGCTATTATAATAAAAATATATGTTTTAAGTTTTAGGATGAAAGATGTATGCATAACTCTTACGCTTGTGAAGGATTCTAAAGAGAGATCCATCATCTTTCCCACTGTAAGCGTCAATTGCTTCTGTGATCTTAATATGATAAATAACAAAACACGACTGTCTTTAGATTTCAAATCGTACCATGCAGAGTTGTACGCCGCAATGCCAATTTCCTTGCTCTACAGAGATAATATTAATGAAGAAATTGTTAGAAATTTATAAATAATATTTTGATAATATTTTATTAATATTATTCATTAATATTTTTAACTTTTATAATAATTTTTTAATAATATCTTTTTTAATAAGACAAAATACACAATCTCATCTACTTATCAATTCTATATCATTGTCGTAAATATCTTGTAGCTAACCTTGCTGCTCAGATACTCTCCAGCGAAGCAGAATATAAACGCTTCGAGGTTTGTTATGATATAAAATAAGAGGGATTTTAATATCTGTTCTGACGCATTGGGACTACCGATAGCCTGCGAATATCATGCGGAGAAATAATTAAATACAAATCGTATAAAATTTTTTGACACCGTGTACATATGACATGTAATAAAAAGTATGTGAGAGAGAGAACGGAATATATCCATAAAAATATAAAATTTTGATGAATCAAGTGCAATGAAAATAACAAATTCATACACATACACATATTTTATAATATCATATATTATTCATATAATTACTTGAAGAATTATATTAATTTTATATTCAACAATCTTACTCACTGTTACGATAACGAAGGCTATCGAGCATATCATTATTGTATTTGAAACAAACTGCAGCAACGCGATGTATGTATAAAGACTTTCGATATTCTCTGAAAAATTGATGATTTTTTGATGTTTTTGAATAATTTTACTCGTAATAATGTGATATGATACATGTTTGTTCTCCTCTTTGCGGGGTGTAAGTTGCATCAGCCAGAAACATATAATGTCGATTTGACCAGCCGTATGTAAGATCTG
Organism: Formica exsecta; assembly: GCF_003651465.1. NCBI lineage: Eukaryota > Metazoa > Arthropoda > Insecta > Hymenoptera > Formicidae > Formica > Formica exsecta. Next base: position 63,245 of record NW_021848428.1, on the reverse strand, counting down.
AAAATAAAATCCCATTGGAATCGATCAAGATTCATAAGCGGTTGATATGCAGCAAAATAAAAAAAGCGTGCAAAATAGTACTATCAAACTAAATAGCAAGTTTCGGACAAATCAGATTTTCCATTTCTTGCATCTATCATGGTTTTAGAACACATCCAATGAAATTTGATCAATTTATTTATAATTTAGGTTTATTCATCAAATTCCACGCATTATCATAAATTTATATAATATATATAGTTTCAAGTAGTTTGTTTCTGTATATTCAACTTACCAAAGTTAATAATAAAGAGTTTGTTATACCAGCTGCCCAACCGTAAAAAAGCATAAGCACGAATTCCGTGATTAATACGAATCTGTACATGCGCTGCGTGTTTATATTGAAGGGTATTTCCAGCTTGTTGATGAAGGGTAGTTCTGTCGTGCGATCGGTGACATCGGCATCGGCCAGAATGATGCCGATACAATACATCACAATTGTCGTCGTATGAAGTGTAACGATCGCGTTTGTGATACGATCCGATATTTTCGCTTTGCGTACTGTCTCGCGCATACTGATGACGTCATCGTTAACGCAATCATTCCAATCTTCTCTTATCATCGCCAAGATTTTGACGAATTTTCTGTGGGTGATTGCACTTGTCGATCATGCATTGCCAAGGCAATTATAATTTTCGCATTTTGGAAATTCGTCTCTTTAATAATTTGTCATTTTTGAATATTATAAACAAGTTTTTTTGACAATTTTTATCCATCAAAAATAATTCATTTTATTGGTAGAAACGCAAAAATGTATCAACATGATCAAGAATGTTATATAACCGCATTTTTTCGAAGTTGTTTTATAGGAAAGTTTCATCTAAAGTTTATTAAATCGCATAAAAGTATATAAAAAGAGTATCGTTTTTCATAATCAAGGAGTATAAAGGAGTATAATTTTTTGAAGTTTTATGGTCTTCTATTTTTAAGAAAAAAGGATAAGTCTACAAATAGGTTTTCTAAAAAAATTATAGTTTTGCAGGTAGAAAATTTCTCTGTGTTAGTGCCGTCAATATAAACGCGCATTAATCGATATTTGTTTTTTTGCGGAATATTGTTTCACTGTATCACGTTACTTACTGCTGATGGAACCAAAACACAAAAAACTTAATAATCACTTTGGAATATGCAAGGAAACTAGACATGCAGTCCATCAAGTCCAAAAGTTCGGCAGAATACACATGTGTGAGAAAGTAGCGATAGTGACAGAATAGAATAAATGTCACTGTAATGATCCAACATATTCTGCAAAGCACTATGTACGGCACGCCTGGCCAAACACCACACAAAGTAAGCATAAACTTCAATGTGCGATTAAACGTACTCTTCCGAGCCATTTTTTGTTATTTCTGCCTGCTCTCTATGTACAAGCGAGTCCATTGATGTGTATATTTAACGGAAAAAAAATTCTCGGAAAGATAAAAGAAATATGCTCTGCTCAAGTATACGTTTTTGATGACAGTTTTACGTATGTCGTAGAATATCTCCGCGAAGAGGATTAGAAACTCTGCGCCCTAAGAGGTCTTCGAGGTTTAGCTATTAGCAATTGATCATATACACACACACACATATACACATACGTAATTGATGTTTCTCATTAATTATTTTTATCCTACTGCATGCACATATCGCAAATACAGTGTGCTTTTTCGCATTGTGGTTTGATGCATGACAAGGAAATATAATCATTTTTCCTTTTCTCGACTGCTGGAAATACAATCGCAAATTGTCTACTTTAAATATGCAATGATTCGTGCAGTGGTGGAAACGATGTACGTCCGATGCTCAGTCGTGTTCGCGGCTTTTCAGTGAAATATCAAAGTATAGGTAATAAAGAGTCAGAAAGAACGAATACACAACTGAGTGTGGTATTACGTTGTTTTGCTTGTAATAATTAAAAGTAAACTTGTGTTATAACGAAATATTTGTGTTTTAGAGAAAAATATGAAAAGAAAATTACAAGTGCATAAATTTGAATGTGAAAGTGCGTGAAACGACCTGCTGTAATCCGTGCAAATTAATTGAAAGAAAAGATACGATATGACATGTAATTTTAATATTTGGTCGATATTACAGATTCTTGCATCTAATGTGGACAATTCATAAGTAAATTGGATAATTAAATGGTATAACTGTCTTTAGATTTTAAATTGTATCATGCAGAATTATACGCCGCAAGACCAATTTGTCTATCTTATACATTATACAAAGATGATTCCTATGGGAAATATTGGATTTAATTAAAATGTATCGTGACGTAAACAAGATGTAACATCTTATCATTTTATATTTTTCTAAAAATTACTATCGTCTTTTTACAATATATCCAAACATGAAAAATATATTGTGTCGTTATGCATGTTTCTATCACTAATGTAGACATATTACACGATACATGCTTCGATTATTGTTTAAAAATCTATAAACGCACGATGTTCATTGCATGGCCAACAATACTGACAAATATGATCCCGAAGCTTTCATGATCTATAATAAAATATGTGTTATTTGTATTAGAGATTAATATTTTTTTAAATAATGATCTTATTACAGAAAAAGAGTGTTTTATATAAAAATATTGCTATAAAAAATTTACATAATATTTACGTAACAGATGGATAAAAAGATACGATATGACATGTAATTTTAATATTTGGTCGATATTACAGATTCTTGCATCTAATGTGGACAATTCATAAGTAAATTGGATAATTAAATGGTATAACTGTCTTTAGATTTTAAATTGTATCATGCAGAATTATACGCCGCAAGACCAATTTGTCTATCTTATACATTATACAAAGATGATTCCTATGGGAAATATTGGATTTAATTAAAATGTACCGTGACGTAAACAAGAAGTAACATCTTATCATTTTATATTTTTCTAAAAATTACTATCGTCTTTTTAGAACATATTCAAACATGAAAAATATATTGTGTCGTTATGCATGTTTCTATCACTAATGTAGACATATTACACGATACATGCTTCACGATTATTGTTTAAAAATCTATAAACGCACGATGTTCATTGCATGGCCAACAATACTGACAAATATGATCCCGAAGCTTTCATGATCTATAATAAAATATGCGCTCTTTGTATTAGAGATTAATATTTTTTAAATAATGATCTTATTACAGAAAAAGAGTTTTATATAAAAATATTGCTATAAAAAATTCACATAACATTTACGTAACAGATGGATATGAAAAGATTATATAGATAATAAGTAAATCTCGTGTAGAAAATATTTTGATACGAGTATATCTTGTTATATATTATTGTCTATAATTATTTTTCTATGTGTAAATCTTACGTCTGTAAACGATTCTAAAGAAAGATCCATTATTTTTCCAACTGTAAGCGTCAATTGCTTCTGCGCTCTTAAAATGACGAATATTAAATTACGACTACTTTTAGGTTTCATTTTATACCATGCAGAATAGTATGCTGCATTTCCAATAGCTTTGCTCTATAAAGGTAAAAATGATTAAGAAGCAGCCAAAATGTTTCTTTTAATTTGACAAAATCGCAATAATGCATTATCGATCATCGTTGCATTGTCCCGCGTATCTAACCTTGTTTTTCAAATATTCTCCTGCAAAGCAAAATATAAACGCTTCGAGATTTGTCACAGTGTAAAATAAGAGGGTTCTCCCTATCTGCTTTGTCGCATCGGGACTGCCAATCGCCTGCGATATCAAAGTAGCATGCGAGCAATTATTAAGTAGTCATTATTGTTTGTAAAATCATAAATGTCTCTATCGTCTTATACTTGAAAATCCAAAGAAATTATTTTTAGATAATGAAAATGTAAGCCATAGAGAGTCGAAAGCCATAGCGATCTTATAAAATTATAAGTATCTATTCCCCCATGAATACGAAACATTTCTTTTTACTCACGGTTACAATAAGGAATCCCAACGAGCAAATCAGCACAGTGTTTAATATGAATTGCAACAAGGCGATATACGTGTACATATTCTCGATGTATTCCGCGAAGTTGATGATTCTTTGATGCTTTCGAATGATTTTACTCGTCGTGACGACAATTTCGCCTCCATCTTCGTTTTCTTTAGTTACAAGCTCATTCAACCAGCAACGCAGGATGTTTATTTGGCCGCCTGTGTGTAAAACCTGAAAATAATAATTCCATTATCTATTAAATCGACTAAAATTTCAGGAATGACTATGTAGACAATGAGAACAAATATTACAAGACATTTTCTTATAATTGTGTATTGTTCATAATACATGCTCACGCGTGCATTACAACTTACCAAAGTTAAAAGCAGAGCATTTATTAAACCAGTTCCACAGGCGATCAGGATGAGATGGATAAATTGTGCAGATAATAGCATTTTGTACCTGCACTTTGTCTTTATGTCGACAGGAAGTACCACTCTTAAGAGAAGAGGTAGTTCGGACTGATGATCGGTGACGTCGACGTCGGCCAAAAAAATGCCGATGCTATATCCAATGACCGTTAACGTGTGAAGTGTGAATAGCGCATTAGTGATACGACCTGCTAATTTAGCCTTGCACGTTGTTTCGCGCATATTAATGTTGTTGTTGCAGCAATCGTTCCAGTCTTCCGCCATTATTATCAAAACCTCGGCGAATTTTCTATAGACGATAATGGAATTATCGATTATTGCCAGTTATGAAGGAAATCGTAATATTTCTTGCGCCGCAGAAACTAGCGTGTCTGAAGAATTAATCTGAACGAATTGTAAAGCAAGTATAATGACACGCGTTAACGTCTGCTTTATTTTCCTTAAATAAATTTCGATTTTTCTCATCTTTCCGTGTTTGAAATAAAATCGTTAAATATGTTTTATTTATTTGCTCGCGCATGTAAATAGTTGATGGTGCAGCGAGTATGTGGAAAGATATATATTCCACGAAAATAAACCAATTCAACAATAATAACATGTATTCAGATTATTATTTTTTATAACATTATTTTATATATGACTCACGCTATATGACTCACTGTTCATTCAGCCAAAATATAATCAACTTAGTCATAAACTTCACTTGAGTCAGGAAGCTACTGAAACAATCCATCAAGTCGAAGAGATTGCTCGAGTGCAAATGCAGCAGAAGATACCGATAATGGCAGATATTATCTATCGTTAATGCAATGATCCAATATGCTCTACAGATTATAACGCACGACGTGCCCGGCCATATACCGCACAAAGTGAGCATTAATTTTAACGTGCGATTAATTGTATTTTTACGGGTCATAATTTCTTTTCTTCGTTTGCTACACAGTGTTTTTTACATGGGGAAAAACATCGATATTTACACACAGTAAGATGAACGCGCTTTCAGGAAGGTTAAAAAAGCTATGATACTCTCGATATATTTCCAACTCGATGTATATTCCAGAACGACTGCGGAAGGACTGTGGGAAGTTCTCAAGAGATCATCAAATGAGTTCTCCCTTAGAGCGATTGACCAATAGTAGTAATTCATTAAATATTTAACAGTAGTAACTCATTAAATATTTTTTATCGTATTGCGTATAGAGCTCACGAATACGCTCTTCACAAATCGGCCTCTTCGATGCAAGAAAAAGAGGGAGCGTATAGAGCCATTTCTTCTTGCCTTGGGAATTACTAACGCAATCGTGCAATCGCTTGTTTTAAATATGCAATGATATGATTTGTGCAAAGGTAAATGCGATCATGTACGTCCGCTAGTCACTCGTATTTCAGCAAAATTTAAGAGTCAGAAGCAATCAGACGTGATCTAAATGCGTGATATTACGGAAGTTTTCTTGGATACAATATTTCAAAATTTATCAGCCATATTTATGAGAAATTAATAAGTGAAAATGCACGTGAAATAATGTGATGTCAACGTTCATATGTGCAGAAAATATTTCTTTTTAAGATAGAGAAATTATGTGCCTTTAACAGAAGTCTCAAAAATATTATTTTCAATCAGCATTTGTACAAACAAAAAAGAATATCACGTTTTTTTTACCTACAATTCAAAAGAAAAATATGTATCATAAATTTTACGGAAAAATATCGCATATATTATTCTCTTAGCATATATTATTCTGATGGAACCAAAACACAAAAAACTTAATAATCACTTTGGAATATGCAAGGAAACTAGACATGCAGTCCATCAAGTCCAAAAGTTCGGCAGAATACACATGTGTGAGAAAGTAGCGATAGTGACAGAATAGAATAAATGTCACTGTAATGATCCAACATATTCTGCAAAGCACTATGTACGGTACGCCTGGCCAAACACCACACAAAGTAAGCATAAATTTCAATGTGCGATTAAACATACTCTTCCGAGCCATTTTTTGTTATTTTTGCCTGCTTTCTACGTATAAGCGAGTCCATTGATGTGTATATTTAACGGAATAAAAATTCTCGGAAAGATAAAAGAAATATGCTCTGCTCAAGTATACGTTTTTGATGACAGTTTTACGTATGTCGTAGAATATCTCCGCGAAGAGGATTAGAAACTCTGCGCCCTAAGAGGTCTTCGAGGTTTAGCTATTAGCAATTGATCATATACACACACACACACATATACACATACGTAATTGATGTTTCTCATTAATTATTTTTATCCTACTGCGTGCACATATCGCAAATACAGTGTGCTTTTTCGCATTGTGGTTTGATGCATGACAAGGAAATATAATCATTTTTCTTTTCCTCGACTGCTGGAAATACAGTCGCAAATTGTTTACTTTAAATATGCAATGATTCGTGCAGTGGTGGAAATGATGTATGTCCGATGTTCAGTCGTGTTCACGGCTCTTCAGTGAAATATCAAAGTATAGGTAATAAAGAGACAGAAAGAACGAATACACAACTGAGCGCGGTATTACGTTGTTTTGCTTGTAATAATTAAAAGTAAACTTGTGTTATAACGAAATATTTGTGTTTTAGAGAAAAATATGAAAAGAAAATTACAAGTGCATAAATTTGAATGTGAAAGTGCGTGAAACGACCTGCTGTAATCCGTGTAAATTAATTGAAAGAAAAGATACGATATGACATGTAATTTTAATATTTGGTCGATATTACAGATTCTTGCATCTAATGTGGACAATTCATAAGTAAATTGGATAATTAAATGGTATAACTGTCTTTAGATTTTAAATTGTATCATGCAGAATTATACGCCGCAAGACCAATTTGTCTATCTTATACATTATACAAAGATGATTCCTATGGGAAATATTGGATTTAATTAAAATGTACCGTGACGTAAACAAGAAGTAACATCTTATCATTTTATATTTTTCTAAAAATTACTATCGTCTTTTTAGAACATATTCAAACATGAAAAATATATTGTGTCGTTATGCATGTTTCTATCACTAATGTAGACATATTACACGATACATGCTTCGATTATTGTTTAAAAATCTATAAACGCACGATGTTCATTGCATGGCCAACAATACTGACAAATATGATCCCGAAGCTTTCATGATCTATAATAAAATATGCGCTCTTTGTATTAGAGATTAATATTTTTTAAATAATGATCTTATTACAGAAAAAGAGTTTTATATAAAAATATTGCTATAAAAAATTCACATAACATTTACGTAACAGATGGATATGAAAAGATTATATAGATAATAAGTAAATCTCGTGTAGAAAATATCTTGTTACGAGTATATCTTGTTATGTATTATTGTCCATAATTATTTTTCTATGTGTAAATCTTACGTCTGTAAACGATTCTAAAGAAAGATCCATTATTTTTCCAACTGTAAGCGTCAATTGCTTCTGCGCTCTTAATATGACGAATATTATATTACGACTATTCTTAGGTTTCATTTTATACCATGCAGAATAGTACGCTGCATTTCCAATAGCTTTGCTCTATAAAGGTAAAAATGATTAAGAAACAGACAAAATGTTTCTTGTAATTTGACAAAATCGCAATAATGCATTATCGATCATCGTTGCATTGTCCCGCGTATCTAACCTTGTTTTTCAAATATTCTCCTGCAAAGCAAAATATAAACGCTTCAAGATTTGTCACAGTGTAAAATAAGAGAGTTCTCACTATCTGTTTCGTCGCATCGGGACTGCCAATCGCCTGCGATATCAAAGCAGCATGCGAGCAATTATTAAGCAGTCATTATTGTTTGCAAAATCATAAATGTCTCTATTGCCTTACACTTGAAAATCCAAAGAAATTATTTTTAGATAATAAAAATGTAACCCATAGAGAGCCGAAAGCCATAGCGATCTTATAAAATTATAAGTATCTATTCCCCCATGAATACGAAACATTTCTTTTTACTCACGGTTACAATAAGGAACCCCAACGAGCAAATCAGCACAGTGTTTAACGTGAATTGCAACAACGCGATATACGTGTACATATTCTCGATGTATTCCGCGAAGTTGATGATTCTTTGATGCTTTCGAATGATTTTACTTGTCGTGATGACAGTTTCGCTTCCTTCTTCGTTTCCTTTGGTTACAATCTCATTCAACCAGCAACGCAGGATGTCTATTTGGCCGCCTGTGTGTAAAACCTGAAAATAATAATTCCATTATCTATTAAATCGACTAAAATTTCAGGAATGACACATATGTAGACAATGAGAACAAATATTACAAGACATTTTCTCATAATTGTGTATTGTTTATAATACATGCTCACGCGTGCATTACAACTTACCAAAGTTAAAAGCAGAGCATTTAGTAAACCAGTTCCACAGCCGGACAGGATGAGATGGATAAATTGTGCAGATAACAGCATTTTGTACTCGCGCTTTGTCTTTATGTCGACAGGAAGCGTCACTTTTAAGAGGAGAGGTAGTTCGGAGTGATGATCGGTGACGTCGACGTCGGCCAAAAAAATGCCGATGCTATACCCAACGATCGTTAAGGTGTGAAGTGTGAACATCGCATTAGTGATACGACCTGCTAATTTAGCCTTGCACGTTGTTTCGCGCATATTAATGTTGTTGTTGCTGCAATCGTTCCAGTCTTCCGCCATTATCGTCAAAATCTCGGCGAATTTTCTATAAACGATAATGGAATTATCGATTATTGCCAGTTATGAAGGAAATCGTAATATCTCTTGCACCGCAGAAACTAGCGTGTCTGAAGAATTAATCTGAACGAATTGTAAAGCAAGTATAATGACACGCGTTAACGTTTGCTTTATTTTCCTTAAACAAATTTCGATTTTTCTTATCTTCCCGTGTTCGAAATAAAATTGTTAAATATATTTTATTTATTTGCTCGCGCATGTAAATAGTTGATTGTGCAGCGAGTATGTGGAAAGATATATATTCCATGAAAATAATGAAACCGATTTAACAATAATAACATGTATCCAGATTATTATTTTTTATAACATTATTTTATATATGACTCACGCTATATGACTCACTGTTCATTCAGCCAAAATATAATCAACTTAGTCATAAACTTCACTTGAGTCAGGAAGCTACTGAAACAATCCATCAAGTCGAAGAGATTGCTCGAGTGCAAATGCAGCAGAAGATACCGATAATGGCAGATAATATCTATCGTTAATGCAATGATCCAATATGCTCTACAGATTATAACGCACGACGTGCCCGGCCATATACCGCACAAAGTGAGCATTAATTTTAACGTGCGATTAATTGTATTTTTACGGGTCATAATTTCTTTTCTTCGTTTGCTACACAGTGTTTTTTACATGGGGAAAAACATCGATATTTACACACAGTAAGATGAACGCGCTTTCAGGAAGGTTAAAAAAGCTATGGTACTCTCGATATATTTCTA
>NW_021848428.1:40685-45999 GCF_003651465.1 Formica exsecta | reverse complement strand
ATTTGGTCGATATTACAGATTCTTGCATCTAATGTGGACAATTCATAAGTAAATCGGATAATTAAATGATATAACTGTCTTTAGATTTTAAATTGTATCATGCAGAATTATACGCCGCAAGACCAATTTGTCTATCTTATACATTATACAAAGATGATTCCTATGGGAAATATTGGATTTAATTAAAATGTACCGTGACGTAAACAAGAAGTAACATCTTATCATTTTATATTTTTCTAAAAATTACTATCGTCTTTTTACAATATATCCAAACATGAAAAATATATTGTGTCGTTATGCATGTTTCTATCACTAATGTAGACATATTACACGATACATGCTTCGATTATTGTTTAAAAATCTATAAACGCACGATGTTCATTGCATGGCCAACAATACTGACAAATATGATCCCGAAGCTTTCATGATCTATAATAAAATATGCGCTCTTTGTATTAGAGATTAATATTTTTTAAATAATGATCTTATTACAGAAAAAGAGTGTTTTATATAAAAATATTGCTATAAAAAATTTACATAATATTTACGTAACAGATGGATATGAAAAGATTATATAGATAATAAGTAAATCTCGTGTAGAAAATATCTTGTTACGAGTATATCTTGTTATGTATTATTGTCCATAATTATTTTTCTATGTGTAAATCTTACGTCTGTAAACGATTCTAAAGAAAGATCCATTATTTTTCCAACTGTAAGCGTCAATTGCTTCTGCGCTCTTAATATGACGAATATTATATTACGACTATTCTTAGGTTTCATTTTATACCATGCAGAATAGTACGCTGCATTTCCAATAGCTTTGCTCTATAAAGGTAAAAATGATTAAGAAACAGACAAAATGTTTCTTGTAATTTGACAAAATCGCAATAATGCATTATCGATCATCGTTGCATTGTCCCGCGTATCTAACCTTGTTTTTCAAATATTCTCCTGCAAAGCAAAATATAAACGCTTCGAGATTTGTCACAGTGTAAAATAAGAGGGTTCTCCCTATCTGCTTCGTCGCATCGGGACTGCCAATCGCCTGCGATATCAAAGCAGCATGCGAGCAATTATTAAGCAGTCATTATTGTTTGCAAAATCATAAATGTCTCTATTGCCTTACACTTGAAAATCCAAAGAAATTATTTTTAGATAATAAAAATGTAACCCATAGAGAGCCGAAAGCCATAGCGATCTTATAAAATTATAAGTATCTATTCCCCCATGAATACGAAACATTTCTTTTTACTCACGGTTACAATAAGGAACCCCAACGAGCAAATCAGCACAGTGTTTAATATGAATTGCAACAAGGCGATATACGTGTACATATTCTCGATGTATTCCGCGAAGTTGATGATTCTTTGATGCTTTCGAATGATTTTACTCGTCGTGACGACAATTTCGCCTCCATCTTCGTTTTCTTTAGTTACAAGCTCATTCAACCAGCAACGCAGGATGTTTATTTGGCCGCCTGTGTGTAAAACCTGAAAATAATAATTCCATTATCTATTAAATCGACTAAAATTTCAGGAATGACACATATGTAGACAATGAGAACAAATATTACAAGACATTTTCTCATAATTGTGTATTGTTCATAATACATGCTCACGCGTGCATTACAACTTACCAAAGTTAAAAGCAGAGCATTTATTAAACCAGTTCCACAGGCGATCAGGATGAGATGGATAAATTGTGCAGATAATAGCATTTTGTACCTGCACTTTGTCTTTATGTCGACAGGAAGTACCACTCTTAAGAGAAGAGGTAGTTCGGACTGATGATCGGTGACGTCGACGTCGGCCAAAAAAATGCCGATGCTATATCCAATGATCGTTAAGGTGTGAAGTGTGAACATCGCATTAGTGATACGACCTGCTAATTTAGCCTTGCACGTTGTTTCGCGCATATTAATGTTGTTGTTGCTGCAATCGTTCCAGTCTTCCGCCATTATCGTCAAAATCTCGGCGAATTTTCTATAATACATATTCTCGATGTATTCCGCGAAGTTGATGATTCTTTGATGCTTTCGAATGATTTTACTTGTCGTGATGACAGTTTCGCTTCCTTCTTCGTTTCCTTTGGTTACAATCTCATTCAACCAGCAACGCAGGATGTCTATTTGGCCGCCTGTGTGTAAAACCTGAAAATAATAATTCCATTATCTATTAAATCGACTAAAATTTCAGGAATGACACATATGTAGACAATGAGAACAAATATTACAAGACATTTTCTCATAATTGTGTATTGTTTATAATACATGCTCACGCGTGCATTACAACTTACCAAAGTTAAAAGCAGAGCATTTAGTAAACCAGTTCCACAGCCGGACAGGATGAGATGGATAAATTGTGCAGATAACAGCATTTTGTACTCGCGCTTTGTCTTTATGTCGACAGGAAGCGTCACTTTTAAGAGGAGAGGTAGTTCGGAGTGATGATCGGTGACGTCGACGTCGGCCAAAAAAATGCCGATGCTATACCCAACGATCGTTAAGGTGTGAAGTGTGAACATCGCATTAGTGATACGACCTGCTAATTTAGCCTTGCACGTTGTTTCGCGCATATTAATGTTGTTGTTGCTGCAATCGTTCCAGTCTTCCGCCATTATCGTCAAAATCTCGGCGAATTTTCTATAAACGATAATGGAATTATCGATTATTGCCAGTTATGAAGGAAATCGTAATATCTCTTGCACCGCAGAAACTAGCGTGTCTGAAGAATTAATCTGAACGAATTGTAAAGCAAGTATAATGACACGCGTTAACGTTTGCTTTATTTTCCTTAAACAAATTTCGATTTTTCTTATCTTCCCGTGTTCGAAATAAAATTGTTAAATATATTTTATTTATTTGCTCGCGCATGTAAATAGTTGATTGTGCAGCGAGTATGTGGAAAGATATATATTCCATGAAAATAATGAAACCGATTTAACAATAATAACATGTATCCAGATTATTATTTTTTATAACATTATTTTATATATGACTCACGCTATATGACTCACTGTTCATTCAGCCAAAATATAATCAACTTAGTCATAAACTTCACTTGAGTCAGGAAGCTACTGAAACAATCCATCAAGTCGAAGAGATTGCTCGAGTGCAAATGCAGCAGAAGATACCGATAATGGCAGATAATATCTATCGTTAATGCAATGATCCAATATGCTCTACAGATTATAACGCACGACGTGCCCGGCCATATACCGCACAAAGTGAGCATTAATTTTAACGTGCGATTAATTGTATTTTTACGGGTCATAATTTCTTTTCTTCGTTTGCTACACAGTGTTTTTTACATGGGGAAAAACATCGATATTTACACACAGTAAGATGAACGCGCTTTCAGGAAGGTTAAAAAAGCTATGGTACTCTCGATATATTTCTAACTCGATGTATATTCCAGAACGACTGCGTAAGGACTGTGGGAGGTTCTCAAGAGATCATCAAATGAGCTCTCCCTTAGAGCGATTGACCAATAGTAGTAATTCATTAAATATTTAACAGTAGTAACTCATTAAATATTTTTTATCGTATTGCGTGTAGAGCTCACGAATACGCACTTCACAAATCGGCTTCCTCGATGCAAGAAAAAGAGGGAGCGTATAGAGCCATTTTTACTTCCCTTGGGAATTATTAACGCAATCGTGCAATCGCTTGTTTTAAATATGCAATGATATGATTTGTGCAAAGGTAAATGCGATCGTGTACGTCTGCTAGTCACTCGTATTTAATTTAAGAGTCAGAAACTCGTATAAAATTTAAGAGTCAGAAGCAATCAGACATGATCTAAATGCGTGGTATTACGGAAGTTTTCTTGCATACAATATTTCAAAATTTATCGGCAATATTTATGAGAAATTAATAAGTGGAAATGCACGTGAAATAATGTGATGTCAACGTTCATATGTGCAGAAAATATTTTTTTTGAAGATAGAGAAATTGTGTGCCTTTAACAGAAGTCTCAAAAATATTATTTTCAATCAACATTTGTACAAAAAAAAAGAATATCATGTTTTTTTTCTACAATTCAAAAGAAAAATATTTATCGTAAATTTTACGGAAAAATATCGCATATATTATTATCTTAGCATATATTATTCTATTTATTTATCTAAAAGTATATACTTGAAAATATATATACTATGTTTTTCTTGATATGTTTTCCTAATTAGTGGTAAAGTCATGTCTACACGTCAGTTAGCTGAGGTACTTCACGACTATCGTGCAGGAAATGACTGTAAGGCGCTCATTTCATCGCCAGCAGAACCGACAAATAAGATCCCGAGGCTTTCATGATCTATAACAAAGTTGTTTCTTTATATTAAAGAGAGAAATGCAAAATATATTATTTTAATATTTATATATAAAAATCTTTATGATAAAAGAATAGAAACATGGAGGTATGTAATCTTATGCAAAGAAGAAGCTTGATCTAAGAAAAAATATTTTTTCTTCATATTTCTTACATTAGTAAAGCATTCCAAGGAGAGATCCATCATTTTGCCAGCCGTGAACCTCAATTTTCTCTGTGATCTTGAAATTATAAACAATAAAATACGACTATCCGCGGTCTTCATATTGTACCAATCACAATTATACGCTGCGTTTCCGAATGCAATGCTCTGAAACAACAAAGAGATATTTTAAAAAAAATAACAAAGAGATATTGCTTTATATATAGCGTGTGTGTTCTTCTCTATAATATTATTTTCAATATTGCAAACGCGCCGCGCGCAATATCACATCTTATACAGTTGTTATCGTAACAATTATCTTTTTAGTCGCTAACCTTGTTGCTTAGGTATTCTCCAGCAAAACAGAATATAAACGCTTCGAGATTTGTTACAGCGTAAAATAAAAGAGATCTCACTATCTGCTCGGTGGCGTCGGGACTGCCGATTGACTATAATATCGAGACAAGATGAATATATAACATATTTTTTAAGTTATAAATAGTTGTTTCTAGGCATCATATGATTTATAATAAATTTAAATTCGTGTAATATATATATATATAAAAGTAATAAATAAAAATATTAAATTAATTAATTGATTTTTAAATAAATGTATTTATATTCTTAGAATTTTGACAATTTCACTCACAGTTACAATAAGAAATGTCAATGAGCAAATCATCACCGTATTTGATGTGAATTGCAATAAAGCAATGTGTGTGTGTAGATTCTCAATCTTTTCCGAAAGGCTGATAATTTTTTGATGTTTTCGAATGATTTTCGTCATTCTTGCGATCTCTATCGATCCAACTTCCGTCAACCAGCAAAGCAAGATGTTTATTTG
>NW_021848428.1:32415-40660 GCF_003651465.1 Formica exsecta | reverse complement strand
TTATATATAAAAATCTTTATGATAAAAGAATAGAAACATGGAGGTATGTAATCTTATGCAAAGAAGAAGCTTGATCTAAGAAAAAATTTTTTTTCTTCATATTTCTTACATTAGTAAAGCATTCCAAGGAGAGATCCATCATTTTGCCAGCCGTGAACCTCAATTTTCTCTGTGATCTTAAAATTATAAACAATAAAATACGACTATCCGCGGTCTTCATATCGTACCAATCAGAATTATACGCTGCGTTTCCGATCGCGGTGCTCTAAAGCAACGAAGAAATATTTAAAAAAAAAATAACAAAGAGATATTGCTTTATATATAGAGTGTTTGTTCTTCTCTATAATATTATTTTCAATATCGCAAACGCGCCGCGCGCAATATCACATCTTATACAGTTATTATCGTAACAATTATCTTTTTAGTCGCTAACCTTGTTGCTTAGGTATTCTCCAGCAAAACAGAATATAAACGCTTCGAGATTTGTTACAGCGTAAAATAAAAGAGATCTCACTATCTGCTCGGTGGCGTCGGGACTGCCGATTGCCTACAATATCGAGACAAGATGAATATATAACATTTTTTAAGTTATAAATAGTTGTTTATAGGCATCATATGATATATAATAAATTAAAATTCGTGTAATATATATATAAAAGTAATAAATAAAAATATTAAATTAATTAATTGATTTTTAAATAAATGTATTTATATTCTTAGAATTTTGACAATTTCACTCACAGTTACAATAAGAAATGCCAATGAGCAAATCATCACCGTATTCGATGTGAATTGCAATAAAGCAATGTACGAATAAAGATTCTCAATCTTTTCCGAAAGGCTGATAATTTTTTGATGTTTTCGAATGATTTTCGTCATTCTTGCGATCTCTATCGATCCAACTTCCGTCAACCAGCAAAGCAAGATGTTTATTTGTCCACCTATATGTAGAGTCTAGAAATCAAGATTCTGTCATTTATAATAATCATTATAATTGTTTATTTAAAATAAAGAAAGAAATATAAAAATTTCGTAATAAGAAGTAAATCTGATAAAATGCATGGAAGCGAACGAAATCTTGTGGAATATTCTAAATTATAGCAATGTTTTATCACTGACAAACAGTGGCTTCAGTCATAAGTATAGCATTGAAAACAATGAAATTTTATTGAAAAGAATCAATTAGTGATAGTAGCTGATTTTTCAATGAAATCTTACTGCCATGCAATCAGTAAAACATAAGACAGAGCAAAGTGTGAATATTTTTAATAAAATCAGTGAAGTGAAGTGTTCACTGATCTTCGGTGAAATCTTGTCACTGTTTTAATTATTGATATTTCATTGACTCAATTTAAGAGTAGATACATTAATACATAACTTTTCAAATTTATTATTTAATATTTAATAATTAAATATATTTAATATTAATATATATAATATCTAATAAGGATAATTATACAATGTGGAGAGCATCATATATTTATTTTATAATTACATTTTATGTATGATTTTATGTACTTGCTTAGATGCAGGTTACCAGAGTTAGAAACACGGCGTTGAATAAACCAGCCCCCAAACTGCACGCCATCACATACACGAATTGCGTAGCTAACACCAGTCTGTACTTGCGTAGCGTGTCTATAACGAAGGGATATTCCATTTTCATCATGAGGGGCAGCTCGGTCGTTCGATCGGTGACGTCGGCATCGGCTAAGAGGATACCAATGACGTATGCGAGCGCGGCAATTGTATGAAGAATAATTAGCCCATTACAAATACGGCTCGATAGTTTTGCTTTGCGTGCTGTTTCGTGCAATGCAACATCGCTCTCACCGCAATAGCTCCAGTCTTTTGTCATCGTCGTCAAAATTTCGATGAATTCTCTGCGAATGATTGAATATTTCGAAATAGTTGTATAGGCATATTTTTTACGATAGTGTTATTTTTTTATAATTTTAATTTTTGAAATGTATTGCAGGGATTATGTTTCTTCTCTTTGTGAGAATCAGAAACGTATTTGAAAAATAATTGGATGCGCATACGGAGATATAATCGTAGAAAAAAAGATATTAGTATTTTATTAATTTTGGCATCCGTCTTAAATTATTATTTTACATAATTATTTAAGCAAACTAAAGATGCCATTTTTTATCTTAGGAATCATGTATGAATATCTTATTTAAAAATATATATTTTGATTATAATTATATATGTGCGCATTATATCTCTGTTTACTTATAGATTCTAAATCGTAACTTACCTTTGTTTTAACGAGAAGATAATGAGTTTAAAAGTCAACTTCACATGTGCCAAGAAGCTACTCAAACAATCCATCAAATTGAAAAGATTGTCGATATTAAAATGTGTTACAAAATACCGGTAATGGAAGAATTGGTTGATCACTAGCGTAATCATCCAAAATACTCTGTACAATAGAACGCATGATATACCTGGCCAGACACCGAATGAGGTGAGCAAAAATTCTATCGTGCGATTAATTGTATTTTTACGCGTCATAATTCCTTTCCTTTGTTTGATAGTGTTTCTTACATGGGGAAAAACATCGATATTTACACGCAGTAAGATAAACGCGCTTTCAGGAAGGTTAAAAAAGCTACAATACTCTCGATATATTTCCCAACTCGATGTATATTCTAGAACGACTGCGTAAGGACTGTGGGAGGTTCTCAAGAGATCATCAAATGAGCTCTCCCTTAGAGCGATTGACCAATAGTAGTAATTCATTAAATATTTAACAGCAGTAACTCATTAAATATTTTTTATCGTATTGCGTGCAGAGCTTACGAATACGCATTCATCGCGGCTTCTTCGATGCAAGAAGAAGAGGGAGCGTATAGAGCCATTTCTTTTTCCCTTGGGAATTACTAACGCAATCGTGCAATCGCTTGTTTTAAATATGCAATGATATGATTTGTGTGAAGGTAAATGCGATCGTGTACGTCCGCTAGTCACTCGTACTTCAGCAAAGTTTAAGAGTCAGATGCAATAAGAAGTGATCTAAATGCGTGATGTTACGGAAGTTTTCTTGCATACAATATTTCTAAATTTATTGGCAATATTTATGAGAAATTAACAAGTGAAAATGCACGTGAAATAATGTGATGTCAATGTTTATATGTGCAGAAAATATTTTTTTTGAAGATAGAGGCATTGTATGCCTTTAATAGAAGCCTCAAGAATATTATTTTCCACGCATTTGTACAAAAAAGAAGAATATCATGATTTTTTTCTACAATTTAAAAGAAAAATATTTATGGTATTTTTTGCGGGAAAATATCGCATATATTATTATCTTAGCATATATTATTCTATTTATTCATCTAAAAGTATATATTTGAAAATATATATACTATGTTTTTCTCGATATATTTTCCTAATCAGTGGTAAATGTCTACATGTCATGTCTACACGTCAGTTAGCTGAGGTACTTTACGACTATCGTGCAGGAAATGACTGTAAGGCGCTTATTTCATCGCCAGCAGTACCGACAGATAGGATCCCGAAGCTTTCATGATCTATAACAAAGTTGTTTTTTTATAGTAATAAATAAAAATATTAAATTAATTAATTGATTTTTAAATAAATAAAGTATATATGTATTTAGATTCTTAGAATTTTGACAATTTCACTCACAGTTACAATAAGAAATGCCAATGAGCAAATCATCACCGTATTCGATGTGAATTGCAATAAAGCAATGTACGAATAAAGATTCTCAATCTTTTCCGAAAGGTTGATAATTTTTTTATATGTAAAGGTTGATAATGTTTTCGAATGATTTTCGTCATTCTTTCGATCTCTATCGATCCAACTTCCGTTAACCAGCAAAGCAAGATGTTTATTTGACCACCTATATGTAGAGTCTAGAAATAAAGATTCTGTCATTTATGATAATCATAATTGTTTACCTAAAATAGACAAAAAATATAAGAATTTCCTAATGAGAAGTAAATCTGACAAAGTGCATGAAAGCAAATGAAATTTTGTGCAATATCCTAAATAGAAAAAAAGTTTTATCACTGACAAACAGTGGTTTCAGTCATAAGTATAGCATTGAAAACAATGAAATCTTATTGAGCAGAATCAATTAGTGATAGTGGCTGATTTTTCAATGAAATCTTACTGCCACAATCAGTAAAACATAAGACAGAGCAAAATGTGAATATTTTTATTTAAATCAGTGAAATGAAGTGCTTACTGATTTTCGGTGAAATTGTCACTGTTTTATATATTGATTTTCATTGACTCAATTTAAGAGTAGACACATTAATACATAATTTTTCAAATTTATTATTTATTATTTAATAATCAAATATATTTAATATTGATATATATAATATCTAATAAGAATACAATGTGGAGAGCATCACATATTTATTTTATAATTACATTTTATGTATGATACTTGCTTGGATGCACGTTACCAGAGTTAGAAACAAGGCGTTGAATAAACCAGCCCCCAAAGTGCACGCTATCACATACACGGATTGCGTAGCTAACACCAGTCTGTACTTGCGTAGTGTGTCTATAACGAAGGGATATTCCATTTTCATTATGAGGGGCAGCTCGGTCGTTCGATCGGTGACGTCGACATCGGTTAGGACGATACCAATGATGTATGCGAGCGCGGACATTGTATGAAGAATAATCATCCCATTACAAATACGGCTCGATAGTTTTGCTTTGCGCGTTGTTTTGTGCAATACAAAACCGCTATTACCGCAATAGTTGCAATCTTTCGTCATCGTCGTCAAAATTTCGATGAATTCTCTGCGAACGATTGAATATTTCGAAATAGTTGTATAGGCATATTTTTTTTACGATAGTGTTATTTTTTTATAATTTCAATTTTTGAAATGTATTGCAGGGATTATGTTTCTTCTCTTTGTGAGAATCAGAAACGTATTTGAAAAATAATTGAATGCGCATACGGAGATATAATCGTAGAAAAAAAGATATTAGTATTTTATTAATTTTGGCATCCGTCTTAAATTATTATTTTACATAATTATTTAAGCAAACTAAAGATGCCATTTTTTATCTTAGGAATCATGTATGAATATCTTATTTAAAAATATATATTTTGATTATAATTATATATGTGCGCATTATATCTCTGTTTACTTATAGATTCTAAATCGTAACTTACCTTTGTTTTAACGAGAAGATAATGAGTTTAAAAGTCAACTTCACATGTGCCAAGAAGCTACTCAAACAATCCATCAAATCGAAAAGATTGTCGATGTTAAGATGTGTTACAAAATACCGGTAATGTAAGAATTGATTGATCACTAGCGTAATTATCAAAAAACTCTGTACAATAGAACGCATGATATGCCTGGCCAGACACCGAATGCGGTGAGCAAAAGTTTTATCTTGCGATTAATTGTACGTCCGCCGGTCATAATCTCTTATTTTACTTTGAGTTATTGTTTATACATAAGCCGGGGCATCAAGATGTACTCGATAGAGCAGAGCTCGTTTCAAAGTATAAAAGACATATGCTCTTAAGGAAATTATATTTTTCAACTGCAGGTCTCGATGTACGTTGCGTGAAAACTGGAAGCTTCTAACAGAATCGTGAGGCAAACGGCACTCTTGCACGATTGACCAATGAGACGTGCTTATTAAATATTTTTATCGTGCCGATTATACAAAGAGCTATTTATTTCTTGCAACTTAAAAAAAAATAAAAGAGGGAACACAGATGGAATCATTTTGTGCTCCCTTTAATGCGCATTCGCGAATAATTTTTAAAAATATATAATGATCTAATGGACGTGCATAAATGGCAATGTATATCCGCGACCAGCTATCTTTGATAAATTTTAAAATCTAGAGGGTGGAAAAGAAAAGGAGAAATCCGAAAAAAAGATAACGCATCACATAATAAGCGCATAAAATATTATCTGGCTGTCTTAACCTTTCATGGAACGCCATTTTGATGAGGAAAGAAAGCGAAGTATCTGTCGAAGGATTTCTTATGTAATCTACGGTTCGCCTCATTTACCTTTAATAATTCAAAGTATCGTGCAATAATCGTGGATCGTAAGCAAGTGTATATCAAAACCCAAACCTGCTCGTTTTAGCCTCTGTAAAGTAAGGTATATTAGATACGATTTGTTATTCAATCCAATATAATTGATAATATCTTTTTACAAAACTTATTTTTTACATAATTAATTTTTTTTGGGGAGATGCTTATATATAGTCAGGTATTTGATAAGTTAATCGTGATTATTATTTGCGCTATTATATGTAAATGTAAATGGTTCTTTGCAGTCGTAAATATTAGCCGTTTTGATACACTGTAGCCTGTTCTAAATTAACGATGTTTTTTTAGTATTATAAATACCGTCATTACTACGCCCACGTGCAAGTCGATGATCACGTTCAAAAGACGATGCGATAGACTAGCTATTCTCGTCATCACGTGTATGCTGAATGTATCATTCGCGGATTTTCTCCAATCCGCAACGATCATTGTCATGATGTCGCGAAACTTTCTGCAACATAACGAGAAAATAAATTTAAAGTGTTAAAATTGTGATACTGCATGTAAAAAAGCGTCTCAAATATGAATAATAAGATTGACTTATCGTTGATTGTGATCCAGAAGACGCTCATTTTGAAGAGTAACAAACCATATGTCGAAGAGGAGCTCTCAAATTGTTCATCAAGTCTGTCAAATCATCGGTACAAAAGTTCAATATGACGTAAGCTGACAGATCTGTACCATGATTAACGTTGCGAATCAGAAAAATCTGCGTAAAGCGATGCACGACACATCAGACCATATATCAAAGATCCGAAGAACGACGGAAGAAGCACATCATGCTCGTAGCTGTCATTTTTGTAAGAAATAAACTCTTCTACTGACATCTTAACCGTGTGCATGCATGCGAATGAGAAAAGAATGGTCAATAATATCGCAAAACAGTTTTCGTTATGTCTTTAATGTTTTTATATGCAAATTTTTTTTAACTAAACAGTAAAATCAGCTCTTAACGCTTATTAGAAAAGATTTGATGTTCAAGATTTAGTTTCGCTTTAATTCATCGCAAGTAAAATAGAAATGTACAAGGCTGAAGCCTTTTACAACCTAGAATAATAAAATTTGTAATAATTATGAAAATATGCGTTTATCTCGAAATAGAAAATATTAAAATCCAAATTTAAGGCTTGTGTCATTTTATGATTTTTTTTTTTTATAATGTGTGTATAATATAACAAGTAATACAATATTTCTTTATAATATATAATGTATGACAAATATATTTTATCTAGTGACTAACATTTAAAAGTATAATATAAAATATAAAAAAATCAAATAATACAGCCACACATACATATGACCATATACATTACGAAAATAAATTAACCATATCAAATGAAAAATAGCAGCATCCTCGATACTGTTGCTCTATTGAACGAAAAATCTTAATAATTTTCAGAAGTAAATAATAAATCTATTTATTGCAGTCATAATATTCGTTCTAAAATTTAACCTTAGTACTTAAATATTCTCCAGCAAAACAAAACGCAAACGCTTCAATATTCATAACGAAGTAAAATAAAATTGTTCTCATTATAATTTTCATAGCATCGGGCGTTTCAACTGGAATATTAAGAAAAGATTTAATGGCAGAACGATAAAAGGATGAATAATTAAAAGCAATTAATGCTCGTCATTTTTGCAGATTTATTTTTACAAGTCTCCGCGCTCTTCTTTATCGCAAAATTATCGCGCTGCAAAATGAAAGCGCTACTTACCATGACCATTACAAAACCCAAATAGCAGATAATTATAGAATCTGACATACGAATAGCGCAATCGTATATTCGAAAACAGATCTTCGTATATTCGGTTGAGATCAAATGGTAGATCCATATTTATAATGAGCGATCGCGTGAAAGTATTGGAAGCATTGTCGTCGTCTCTGTACGACAATATTACTACTGTGATAAATTACAGCCATAAAGGGCCAGTGTCACGTTTGCGAAACGTCGAGACAACTTCGCATTCCATGTCATCGCGAACACTGAATTGCACGCTGGAACACTTTCCCACTCGATCGTCATGATCGTTAATATTCTGTTAAATGTTCTATGGATATTTTTTCGAATGGTCATAAACGTGAAAATGATCACAACAAAGAATTGCATAAATCAACAACGTGGAAGAAATTTGTATATATTTTTATTTATTAAATATTTATTAAAT
>NW_021848428.1:14427-24418 GCF_003651465.1 Formica exsecta | reverse complement strand
AATATTTATTAAATATTTATATTAATTCAATTAAATCAATTAAATATTGTATGCCTATTACTATATATTACTGCATATCTCATCGCTGTTTATACCAAAAAATGACGAGTTTAATTGAGAATGCTAAATTAAATATTTATATTATTTATATTTATTCAATTAAATATTGTATGCCTATTACTATATATTACTGCATATCTCATCGCTGTTTATACCAAAAAATGACGAGTTTAATTAACAATATCGAGAATGCTATTGTTTCACTTAACATGTTTATCACCTCGAATTGCGCGAAGCAATTTCTAGATAAAGATGGAAACTTTATTACAAAAGCGCATTGTACGCAATTGATCAATATCGATTGATCATTAAATGTTCTTCTGCTATCGAGCGACATAAATATGGTTGTAATTAAACATCACAATTACATCTCGATAGGAGTCAAAGAGAGAAAAAAAATTTACAAAATTTATTTTCACGCTCTGTTTTCTCTCTTTCTCTCGATTTTGCAGCGCAATAGCGGCGAATTATGCGAATTATTAGTTTAAAAATGCAAAACGCGAGAGTGGAAAGTATATTATGTTCGAATGAAACTCTCGCGTATATAAAAAGAGAAGAAATGACGGGGAGTTTGACCTCATTTAATAAACATTGAATACGGGTTATTGATTTACCTCCAGACAATCCCATGTTTATTCTTACGAACACGCGTGCACTCACGTGCGAATGCGTGCGATACACGTGAGAAGAGAATGGTGAGTAATATCGCAAAACAGTTTTCGTTATGTTTTCAATTCTTTTATGTGCAAATTTTTCTTCAACTAAACAACAATCAGAAATTTGATCTACAAGATGTAATTTCGCTTCAATACATCGCAATTAGAACCGATATATACGAAGCTGAAGCTTTTATAATCTATAATAATATTATTTATAATTATTATGAAGATACGCATGTATCTCGAAAGAGAAAATTTTAATATTTGAATTCAATGTTTATGTTTGCTTATGACTAATGTCTCTCTCTCTCTCTCTCTTTATAATGTATAACAAATATATTTTATATTATTCAATGACTATTAATTAGTTCATCATTTAAGAAAAAAGTGTAAGATATAAAAAATTAGTACATACACACATATGCATATATAAGATACGTATTAAATATTTTTAAATAATACAAATATACATATATGTACAGTAAACTTACACTACTAAACCGCTCCATAGATAAATCCATGATTTTTCCAATTGTAATAGTTAATTGCTTCTGCGATCTCATTATCAAAAACACTATAAATCGATTCTCTCTGGAATTTCCTTCGTACCAATAAGAATTATATGCAGCATCCCCGATGCTGTTGGTCTAAAACAAAAAAATCACATTTTTCAAAAGCAAATAATATATCCATTCATTCATTGCATACATAATATTCGTTCCAATTTAAACCTTATTAGTTAGATAATCTCCAGTAAAGCAGTAAATAAATGATTCCATAATTGAAACGACGTAAAACAAGATTGTTCTCATTATAATTCTCATAGCATCGGGTGTTCCAATTGACTGGAATATTAAGAAAAGACCTAACGGCAATGAGAAAGCGATAAGAAGATGAATAATTAAAAACAATTAATACTTTTTACTTTGCAGATTTATCTTTACTCAAAGTGTTGCTTACCGCGACGAGTATATAACCTAAACAACAGATAATTAAAGTATCCGACACGAACAGCACCATCGCGATATTCGTGTATAATTCTTCGATGTGCTCTGAAAAGGTGATGATTTGCTGATGTTTCTTGATTACTTTTTCTACTATAAAGGGATTCAAACTGCTTTCCTTGGACAGTTTTCCTTCCGTTGGAAACATATCTATCAACCACTTACGAAGAATATCGATTTGACCGCCTACATGCAGTATCTAAAATATACGGTATTTCTCAACCCCTACGCTTGGAAGTCGCTAAAGAATATTTTAATAATTTTAAATTTGTGATACAATATTTTTGAAATTTAAAAAGCAGGTCTCTGAACATATATATAACAAAATTATCAACAAATTATTTTTATACACATATATATAGGATGATTTAAAAATGCACGGCAATACATCGACACAGGGAATGTGCACACTAAAACAAGTAAAAAATGTTATTTGATTATACATTGTACATACCATAGTTTCTGAGTTATCGAAGATTAAAGAAAATGCTCAAATAATCCGTCTTGCGTTGCAACATACATTACAGCACGTTTTAATATTGAATCACTCGCTGGAAAATTCCAGGCGTTGTTCGAATTGTTTCGAATCCATTTCGTATCTTTTCTTGCGAGTCATGAACATTATTAATTTGTGCTGCATACATAAGATTTTAAATAAAAAAATAGAAATTTAATAAATTTGAATTGAAAGATCTTGCTGGCTAAATTATAAGTTTATCTCATTCTATCCATCGATTTGAAAAGAAGTTGTTTAAAAATATTCGGATTGCAATAAGGGAGTAAAGTCGAACATTTTTTTTAATCTTCCATAACTCAGAAATTATGATATATACGACTTATATTCAAATAACATTTTTTTACTTCTTTAGTATATACATTCATCTTTCTGAAACATTGCCGTATATTTATGAATTATTTTATGTATCATTAATCGATCACAATTAATAAAATACTAATAATATATAAACAATAATTATAATATAATAGCAATGATAATAATTTGTTACACAATAAAACACTCACCAAATTTATTAATAAGATATTTAACAGGCCGTTTATATAGGCGCATAGCATTAAATGAATTAATTGAATAATTATAACCAACTCATATACCAATGTTTGGTTGAGGTCAAATGGTAGGTCCATATTCATAACGAGTGGTCGCGTGGAAGTATTAAGAGCTTTCTCGTCATCCGAATCGTTCATGAAAACATTGCTAACATGAAACATTACAGCTACCGTATAAAGGATGACTGTTCCGTTATTGAAACGTCGAGACAGGTTGGCATTGTATGTCGTTGTGATCATACTAACTTCATCGATGGTACGATTTTCCCAATCGATTGCCATCATCGTTAATATCCTGACAAATGTTCTACGAATGGTTTTTGATTGATCATTATTTTGAAAATAATCGCAACAAATCGTTGTATAAATCAAAGATGAGGTAGAAACTTATCGTTATATTCGCTTAAATCTGTCTCTTTAATAATTTATCTCAATCTATTTTCTTCATTTAACTTTATCATATTGTTTATAATTGCCAAACGATTTACTTCACTGCAAAACTTTAAGCGAATAAGCTTAAACGATTGAAATCAAATTTATAAAAAGATAATATGTTACTGTAAAATGAATTTTACAGTATAATATTATCTCACCGTTTTTTAACCCAAAAAATGATAACTTTAATGAACATTATCGTGTATGTCATTGTTTCACTTAAAATTTTCATCACTTCGAAAGGCTCGTTAGAATAAAAATGTACTACGACCCATTGATATTCAAGTGCTTGCTCCATCATTATTGCGATCGTCCAGAACACTCTGCGTAACGGAATGCACGACGATTCTGGCCAAATGCCAAAAATTCGAAGGAAAATTTTCATCGATTTGCTAAGTGTATTGTCTATATTCATATTTTTGTTTTATTATCGCTTCTTCCAATTTTTTTTTTTCAACGTTAATACGCTGATTCTGATAAGACAATAATTTTACATTATGAGAAACGCGTCCAATCGATCGTATGATGTGCACGATATCGAATCTTTGCACAAACTGAAAGCTCGGAAGGGAGTACGAACGGAACGCACCCTCCCTTGAGCAACTGCTTATTAAATATTTTGATCGGAAAGCGCACGGAATCGTATATGGCTTTGTCGTGGCATGTCGATAAAAAAAAGTTTCCGGGTTCCGGGCCGATCTTCCCTCTCTCTATCTCTCTCTTTCCGGTGCGACAGTGCGTTATGTCCTTTAAAAATTCAAGCAACAACAGATAGTATCACACGCAAGCCTACACCAGACGTTAAACCGTGGTCGCTGACCGTAAGAAAAGTTTTGTTGTTCTTGAAATAAGAACTTTTCGAGGAAGAGGAAAGAGAGGGAGTTTCCCTTTCCAAGATTTTGTTGCCTCAATGTCGAGGGAAATTCTTCACGTAATGAAACGTAACGTGTATGTGGTATACAAGTTTGTGCACAATAATCGTGTAAAAAAAAGTAGAAACTGAAAAGACGAGGAAACGAAGAAACTGAGAGAAAAGTTTTATTTCAGTGCCGATGATAGTGCGCGTTTTTCGCAAACACAGTTATAATATAAACTCTAAAGAATATCACAAGACGAAAGAGAATTTACGCATTAGTTTTTTTGAAAGAATTGTGATTTCTATATAACGTTGTTTAAATATTACGAAAATCTGAAGCGACGTGTGATGATGTAAGAAAAAATTTCGTTATGAATGCACAATTGTACTCAAAATAATATAACAATAAAATAATTAGAATATTGTTATTACTGAGTTTTATCGTATTATTGTTTCATATATGTGTATTATTGTGTTACAATTACCATGAAATATTATACCATCATGAAGAACGATATTATAAAAATTTCATCAATCCAGATAAAACTTATTGTGTCTCCAATACATTGCCAATAGTACGGACACATATGATCCTTATAATCTATAATATTTATTTCTGGTGACGTAATATATTATGAATATATGGTTTTAAACATTAATAGAGTGATCAGTTTAACAAAATCACAGCACAATCGTTTACAGCTATTCGATAAAATAGCATATTTTTGCTTTAATATTGATCAAATTTTTTATTGTTTATAGATGTTAATAGAATTAAGTACGAAATTTATGTTACAGGGTGGAGAGAAAAAAAAGGGAAGGTAGAAAATGAGAAACTTACGCTGGTAAAACGTTCTAAGGAAAGATCCATAATTTTTCCAATCGTGATCGTCAATCGTTTCTGCGATCCCAGGATTACGAGATGTACGATCCGACTCTGATATGACGTCGTACCAAAAAGAATCATATGCCGCATCTCCAATCATTTTGCTCTAGAAGAGAAACAAGAGATATAGTTTTCGGATTCTCTCGAATGTCGTCGCATTGTCGGCTAACCTTGGCACTCAAGTATTCACCGGCGAAGCAATATATGAACGCTTCGAGATTCATCATGAGGTAGAAAAATACAGATTTTACCAAGATCACCGGGCTGCCAGGCGTACCGATCGACTATAATATCGAACGGAGCAATTTAGAATCATTCGTATAGATATATTTCCGTGCGTATTGAAATATCGATTAATTGATCGCGTTTTCGAGTGATCACCGCGTCTAAGATGCGAGAGAAAATAATGCCAAACATACAAGATTTCCTGTTTTTGAGACGGGATAGGACAGTGATTTTTGGAGATTATGCACAAAGGTACACTGGAGTGTATAGGCAGATGGTATTAAGCGTATGACTTTTGCCGATTTTTACTCACGGTGACGATAATGTATCCTAAACAGTATATAATAAAGATATCCGATACAAACAGTATCAACGCGATATATGTGTAAAGGTTTTCAATATTTTCCGAAAATGCAATGATCCACTGGTGTGTCATTCTCATTGTTATTCCATCCACGGTGAGTATCATATCTTTAGAAAAGGCTTTCAGCAACCAGTCGCGAAGGATATCGATTTGACCGCCGATATGCAGTATCTAAGATCCATACGTGAACGATAATAAATTGCGATTACCTTATTTTTAGAGGCCAAATATTGTCGCAAACTCACCAGAGTGACGATGAGTGAATTGTCCACAGAGATCCCGCAGCCGCAAAGACCGATCTTTATCACGCGACTAACCGTGCTCATCTCCATGTTTTCCGTAAATAAAACGTCGCGTCGAGGATGTGCGCGTATCGTCGAGCGATTTTACACCGGAAAATCTGGGGAGGTGGAATCTAGATGGTTCCGTGAACAAAAAAATGCTCGCCAATCGGATAACTCGTTAAATATTCCCTATCGCCACGTATCGCGAACTTTGACAAACTCGACGGTATCACGTGCAACAGTTACACGTCGCGGCCGCGTGGATCGGAAAAATAGGGAGCTAACATCTTTTCTTTTCTTTTTCGAGTCGAGTTTCAGGACGATGCAACTACGGATTAAAAATATAACAATACCTACAGTAAGAGCTCGGGAGTTTACAACTTCCATGACTTGCGCGATAAACACGCAGTTGAAAAGTTTCGCTGTTGAGGGAGCGTCATGAAGGGAGGAATATGAAAACACGGGAGTTTGTTCCGACAAGAGTGACTAAGATTACATGTTTGTACCGCGATACGTGGCAGAGTACACTACTCTTCGCAAAGAAAGATAAAAAGTTCATCGGTCTCTCAGGTTAGATGATTTTTCTCCATAAACCAAGTAGATACTTGAAAATATTACTTTTTACGTTGCACCTTCAATTCTTCAAACTTGATAAAACTGAAGAAATAAATCTAAAATTATACAGCAACAAAAGAAGATGGATTTAATTATGAAAAAGTATAGGTCCCTCCATACACGCAATGTCTTGGATGAGTACACGAATGTA
Organism: Formica exsecta; assembly: GCF_003651465.1. Taxonomy (NCBI): domain Eukaryota; kingdom Metazoa; phylum Arthropoda; class Insecta; order Hymenoptera; family Formicidae; genus Formica; species Formica exsecta. The sequence goes on along the minus strand of NW_021848428.1, from coordinate 17,811 downwards.
AATCAGACTCGAAACTGTGAAAAAGTAATCCAGGACTTAAGAACACGAGTCTGAAGAAATAAGAGAGAGCGAAATTGCTAAAGTAGTTTTCAGTACTCCTCTTTCGCCGTAGACAAGCAAACAAAAAAGCTCTAAAAAAAACGTAAAAAGAATGTAGATCTTATTTGAGAGATATACACGTTATTAGCAACAATGTGAATTGTCTGAGCAAAGAAGAACCTTTGCTACGCAATTTCCTTCTCGATTTTGTATTAAAAGATATAATAATAAAGTTGAATATAGTTTGAATTACTTGCAACTCGTGGGAAATAAATGGAATAAAAGCATTATTTTTAAAACAAACTTTATATATTTTTATCTTATGTATTACTAAATCCTACTGGTCGCGCACTATTACTTCATATTATTGTTATAGCCATCGTCACAATACATGTTACCTACCTTCAGTACATCGCTAATAGCTAATAGCATTTCACAACCTATAATTAAACTATCGTTGTGCATATGATCTTTCACAAAAATGAATAATAATATTACAAAAAGTAATAACAAGACAGCAAATGGAACAAAATTATCTGTACGAGTATAATGTAGCGACTATTTGACATGTCAATTTCTGCAGTTCAAACTTTTTTCATAATCTCTGTGATTAATCGTAAAAAAATAATATTATTTATTTATTTAATTTAGTTAATTAATTTCCCGATCATCTTGCTCTGAAAGAAGAACAAATGTTCACGAATTAATAGAGATTTTTTGCGAAATGACAGATATTTCTTTTAATGCTGACCTTGGCGGTCAGATATTCGCCAGACAAGCAGTATATAAACGCCTCAAGATTCATCGTGATGTAAAACATGAGGGATTTTACCAAGATCGCTGCAGCATTGGGCGAATCTTACGACTGTAATTTTCACATATATTGACAATTCAATATCTTGATACGAATTAACGTGCGATACTTGTAGCTTGTATTTTTTCCGGTATCGATAACTTTTTATGCAATATTTATATCTATACATCGAACGCGTTATTTTCGACTTACGGTAACGATAACATATCCCAGACAGCATATAATGATTGTGTCTGATAAGAGCAACATGAACGCGATGACTGTATAAAGAGTCTCGATGCTTTCCGCAAATACGATAATCCGCTGGTGCTTCGCGATCAACGATTGCATCGTAATCTCCTCCGTCGAATCTACCTCATTTTTAGAAAAAGCTTTCATCAACTGTTCACGAAGAATATCGATTTGACCACTGACGTGAAGTATCTGAAATTTAAAGCTTGATGATTTTCTCGAGAAGATAAATAATTGTTTTTTTAAAAAAAATAATTGACAGAAAATATAAATTATCATTTTTAATAAACTCTATTTATATCTAATCTTAGATGTTATAAAATTATAGACATTTGTTCTTAATCAACTTTTCAAACGGATTTATAGCTTTAAAAAAATATTCTGCATTCTATAATTATATCTCGCAGATAATATTTTCAAAATTAAATCATTTAAAAATATCTTTACAAATTGAAAAGTCGTAAATTATGACCTGGATATTATCTAAAAAATATATATATAAAATGAAGTCAAAAATGATCGCACAGATTCGTCTTGTTTAAAAGATTTAATCGAACGCCAGATACATCGCGCAAATGTCGAACTTACCAGAGTAACGAGAAGCGAATTGATAATCGTGATGCCGCAGCCGACGAGAAACAGGTGATAAAATTGAACACTTTGAACCGCCACGTAAATAGAATGTGTACTAATATTGAATGGCAGTTTCATCTTCAGGATAAGTTCCCGTTCGTAGGGTTCCACTCTCTCGGGGTTATCTATGTTAGCAGCGAGAACGCCGGCGCTGTAGGTGACTACGGCGAAAATCTGCATGCCGACGATCCATCTCGAGGCGCGTTGTGCGACATTTGCCGTTTTCGTCATTATGCGCGAATTACAGATAGTGCGATCCTGCCAGTCCGCGGACATCATTTGCAACAGATCGAAAAATATTCTACGGAAGATCGGGTTTACACCGTGCGTGTTAACGCCTGTTTCACTCTCAGCTCGCGTGAAATTAAATCGAATTGAATCCGATTTCAAATTCATTTCATAGCTCAAGTTTACTCTTGATTGAATCGATTAATTAAAATTAAAAAGCGATTAAAATCAGCGAGATTGACTTTTATTTATTTTAATCAGTGACTGCGATAAATGACGATAAGAGAGTTCAGATTTTTGTAATATATTCCAAAGCAAACGAGATTCGTAATATTCTGTAAATGCACAGAAGAACGAGTTTCATGTAGAGTAGAGAGGAAGCCATCGCGCTACCAACTCCGTCCATGAGCTGGGAGAAGTCGTCCATATGAATGTTCACTATGACGTATCGATACTGAAAGACTTGGGCCGTGCTTAGCATCATTATTCAGTACAATCTAAACAGCACGGTGGACGGTACGTATGGCCAGATGCCGTAAATGTGAAGGCCGAATTTAACAAGCCGGCTGAGCGTGGTCTGCATTTTTATTTTCTTAAGACGACACCTCGAGAATCGGTCGACGAATAATTTTGCCAAACGCTAAAACCTGCCCGCGGGTCGACAACCGAACCGCGCGTGTCGTTGACCACTGACTCAATCACTACTCGTTAAATATATATTTCTGTTGTAAAAAAAAAGTTCTAACTGTAATATTATGAATCACGAAAATGACGCTCCCCCTCATCCCCTCCCTTCTTCTAATAGCGATGCAGTTGCACGCTCTCTTTAAAAATGCAACAGGCATGGGGGGCAGGAAAACTCAGTTTCCACGGACGGCGATGTTGAAAAGTTTCGCTGTTGGGGGAGCACGTCATGGGGAGAAACGTCGGGAAAGAAAGCGAAGACGTATCGCAGGAGTTTCTTGCAATGGAAAGACTGGTTCAAAGATCACAGTTGATATTGTAGGCGGTTGCGTGAAGGATCAAGCAGTTTGACGGCGTCACTACAGGCAAGAGCACGTGAAGAAGAAAGATCAACGAACGATCTCTCTTCGTAATCGCAAGGCGAGTATACTGTGTGTAACCTTGTTTTTATGTAACATTCTCCTCACATTGCATCTTTAGTCGTTAGCTTAAAAAAATGTTAAATAAAAAATATCTAGGAAAAATATCATTATTCAATATAGATAAGTATCACAATAATTTTTTATCTCATTACGCAATTAATTTGATATAGTAATATAGTATGCAAAGAGAAGAAAGTAATATATATATATATATATTGTATAATATAATATATTATATTTAAATGACTTAGGTTTAATCACATTTTAAAATCTATTGTTTAGGCGAGGAGGATAGACACTCGTCGTTAGAGCTTAATGTTCACGGACCAACGG
>NW_021848428.1:7495-13895 GCF_003651465.1 Formica exsecta | reverse complement strand
TATATTGTATAATCAACTTTTATACTTATTACTTCAATATTTCTTATATTGCTTGTGTGTATATGTACACTTTTTTTTATTTTAAAAATTGAATCTGGAAACTTGTAAAATAAAATAACGCTAAATGCTTAGACGTTTAACTTAAATACTTTTAATCTAACTTTTATCAGAATTGTTAAAATACATCGATCGAAAGGACCAATATTGTGTTTATAGCTTTCTGCTTATGAACTGCGAGCCAAGTAAAGTTAAAAGAATCGATGCTTCGGTAAACGGCACTCCTGCTTGTCTACACACGTACTCTTGATGTGAAACCCCGTCGAGTCTCTCTGAATAGAAAAATTGTTAATCGTGTAAACGGCTGGCGATAGTAAAAGAGTACTATATCCCTTTGCACGCGAGGCCGTAAATGGCGCGTAATGCACGCTGTACTTCAATACATCGCGTGTAACACCGACACATATGACGCTGATGCTTTCATGATCTACAACATGATACATACGAACAATTACGACCGACATACGCGAATATCATGCAGCGTGACCGGAGAACGTCACGCAGTTGTCAAAACATCAATCATGATAAAAATGTATGCGCATAATCACACGCATAAAAAAATATCTGGATTTTTATAACCGATTTTATTATATGATTAAATTCTCTCCTTACGTTGGCAAATTGCTGCAAAGAGAGATCCACAAACTTTCCGACCGTGAGTGTCAAGTATTTCTGGGATCTTGTAATCATTAGAAGAACATCTTGATGCTGGTTCCGATTCAATTCGTACCAAAGCGATTCATACGCCGCATCGCCGATCATTCTGCTCTGTAACATAACATAAAAAATTTTTGTCGTAGAATAGCATCCGGTATGATTTACAACGTGTATTGCATACTGACTTTTGTGCTGAGATACTCTCCGATGAAACAAAATATAAATGCATCTAAGCAGATGACAACATAAAATAACACCGATTTTATTAATATTGTCGATCCACCCGGGACACCGATTGACTAGAAATTTTGAAATAATCTTGTATATATCGAAAAATGATTAAATTTACGTTATTACAGAATACTCACAATCACCATCAGAAATCCTAGACAACAAATAACCAGAGTGTTTGAGACGAATTGTATCAGCGCGATGCTTGAGAAGAGGCCCTCGATGTTCTTGGAGAACGAGATAATTCTCTGATGACGAGCGATCAACGTTTTCATGATACTTTCGGTGACACCTCGCTCGATGTTCTTCCGCGTGATTTCACTCAACTTTTGTCGCACTATATCGATCTGTCCACAGACGTGAAGCACCTAAATGTCACGATATGCACTCGGTTCAATTTTCACGCCTGATATAAGAAGCACGAAAATTCTCTGATAGTTTATATTATTAGTTTATTTCTCAGATTAAAAAAGAAATAACGCATTAATTATTTATATCTGTTATTTCATCTTGGTTAAAATATTTTTCATTATATGTCATATCGGAGCTATTTTTTTTCTAGAAACATCGATATATTATAAAAAGCACTTACTAGTGTTATTAGCAAGGAGTTTAACACGCCTACCGTACTAGCTGCGCTGGTCTGATGTACAAATTGTGTAACTAAAATAACAATATACATTGACGTGCTCTTGATCTCAAAAGGTAACTCCATCTTGAGAAAGAGCTCTCGAGAATCGGTCTGATTGCTATTCTTATACCTAAGCAGAGTACCGATAGCATAGAGAAACACTGACATCGCGTATATAGTGATTATCAAATTGGAGAACCGACGAGAGATGTAAGCTATTCTGGTCATTGTGTACTCTTCGGAGATATCGCGTCTCTTCCAATCTTCGACTACGCGCGCTATGATTTTATTCAGCAGACTATAACATTTGAGAAAATATTGAACGATACATAGAACGGCAAGATGGATTATTTCGTGAAATCATTCCGATTCGAAGCAAAATTTAAGAAATTTATTTATACTAAAAGTTATATTTTCACAATTTTCAATCTCAAATCTAAGATATGAAGATCCTGCGATCCCTGCGATCTGCTTGTTTTGCAAATCGTACTTAGCTATAAGAAAGCTTACTGAGCGTTGAACATGAAAATAATCAGCTTGATAAACAGAAGGCTGTAAGCCAGAGTTGCGCTCAATACGTCCATCAGGATAAAAAGATCCTCTTCGCCAAAATGCATGATCAAGTATCGATATTGAAAAGTCTGAAACACTGCCATCGAGGATAGGCACAAGATTTGGCGCAAAATTGCGTATGACGTGTCTGGCCATACGCCGATTGCGCGCAGACCAAACTCTACAGAGTGACACACGGTATTCATCGAGTCTATCTCGTTATTCATCGAATCGAAATAAGTGAGACACGATAGCACTAATTTTAACTCAAACAAGAAAGAGAGAGAGAGAGAGAGACTCGCTCTAGCCCGGGATTATCTATGTCGTACGATTATTACTATACGTAACTTAAATATTTTGCAATAAAACTACAACGCGGTTGCACATCCAATTTCGTAAAGTCATCGGTTAGAGGAAGAGTGTCGAAACTTCAGATCGCAGCATGTTCGATAGCCGTAATCCAGTCGTGGGTGAATATAGTCGGTCGAGAGGTCTGAGCGAGACTAAAATTTTCTGTGGATTAAGCACTCGAATAACTCCCATCTCTGCCATAGCCGACCAATAAAGATCGTTTATTACGTATTTCTATCGCGTAATTATTTCCATCTTGGAAGTTGCATGAGGAAAAAGATTATAAACCGATATATCTCCAATGATTATAATAATTGCAAAAAAAAAACAACCACGCGAAGACATCTATGCATTTTCTCATGTACGCATCGCTCGGACGCTGTCTGTCATTTGCATTAAAAATGCAAGGCAAACGTTCACCACCATGCTGAAAGACTCGCGCTGTACTCAACATTATAATTTCGTATAATTCAAATAGCACGAATAATATATACCAGGTACCGTAAACGCAAAGGTTGATTTTAATCATCAATCTGAACGTGGTTATCCACATCTTTTTCCCAAAAGACGAATAGAAACTTGGAAGATTACTCGGGACACGTTATCAACCAACTTCTCTAAAATCTCCTCGCGACCACAACTGTCACAGCTCTGTGTCATTTAACATGGACCAAACATTATTTGTCAAATATATGGTCTGCTTTACAATACAAAAAAATACAGCTATAATTTCAAAGACAATGTTTTTTTGTAATGTAATATATTACATATATAAAATAGGAGAAAGGGGCAATATATAAAATTAATTTTATATAATACTTTTTATATAAAATTTTTTTGTGTATATGTACTTATATCTTTGTATATTTTTTTCATTATTTTTTGAAAATCTCTCCAGACACTCATATTTTATAAGATAAAATGGTACTTTGACATTAGATGACTAAATTTAGTCGTTAATTAAATGCTTTTATTTTGATTTCACAGAGAATCAAGTATCTTATTTTATCAGAACTTGATGTGTTTCAATAAACGATATCTCTGGTCGTCTATATATGTCTCTGACTAAGAAAATTGCTAATCGTGTAAACGGTTGGCGGTAGGAAAATTACTCTCTTTCCTTCTGCACGCAAAGATATAATGTACGATAGGGCTTCAATACATCGCGTGTAGCACCGACATATATGACACTGAAGCTTTCATGGTCTACAACATGACAGAAGCAATTACGATCGTCATACGTGTATATATATCATATCGGCATCATGTGACTGGAAAATACCGTTTCGTTGCTATAACATTATTTACGTTCACGTTCTACGCACAAATAAAACACGCCTACATTTTTTTACTCTTATTATCACATTAAATGCTTACGCTGGCAAATTGCTTCAAGGAAAGGTCCATGACCTTTCCGATCGTAAGCGTCAAGTGCTTCTGCGATCTTAAGATTATGAGAAGTATATCTCGATTCTGATTCGGGTTTAATTCGTACCAAAGCGATTCGTACGCTGCGTCGCCGATCATTTGGCTCTAAAATATTATGGTAAATTTTTCTCACATATAACACAGCATACATCGTATTCGATATGTTTGTTAAACAGTATATACCAACTTTCGTGTTGAAATGCTCTCCGACGAAACAAAATATAAATGCCTCCAAGCTGATAAGAACGTAAAATAACACTGATTTCATTAACACCGCCGAACCGCCCGGGACACCGATAGACTGAAATTTTCAAAAATGCCTTGCCTCCCAAAAAGATTATGTCATTTCGATTATGTACTTACGATCACAATGATAAATCCTAGGCAGCAGATAACCAGAGTATTCGATATGAATTGTATCAGTGCGATATTCGAAAAAAGCGCCTCAATGTTCTTGGAGAACGAGATGATTCTCTGATGTCGGACGACCAACATTTTTACGATGCTATCACTCGCATCTCGCTCGATATCTCTCCGCCTGATTTTACTCAATTTTTCTCGCACTATGTCAATCTGCCCACCCACGTGAAGAACCTAAATGTCACGGAATGCATATCAATTCATTTTGATATATACGTATAACGAAAATTAACATTATTTTTAATTATCACCTATTATTTATTGATAAATTTCTGAAATGGTTTCTTAAGTCCCCAACTTTCTTTTTTTTTTGTCTGCGTTGCACTAATATTTTTCAACAATTTTCGGAAACACTGACATTTTTACGAGAGAATGCACTTACCAATGTTATCAACAAGGAGTTCAAGACACCGGATATACTAGCCGCACTTGTCTGATGAACAAACTGTATAACGAGAACAGCCACATATACCGATGAGCTCTCGATTGCGAATGGCAACTCCATTTTAAGGATGAGCTCTCGAGCGTCGGTTTGATTATCGCTTCTGTGTTTCAACATGGTGCCGGTCGCGTAAAGGAACACCGACATCGCATACGAGAAAATTATAAAGTTGGAGAAACGATAAGAGATGTAGGCCATCCTGGTCATCGTGTAATTATCTGAAACTTCACGCTCCTTCCAATCGTCGACCATGACCGTTATAATTTCGTCCAGCAGACTATAACGGATTATTTGAAGTAATATTGACCGATAAAACTAATGCGAAGCATTGTCGAAGTTGACATAAATCAAAAAAAATGCAGAGCGTAAGAATTATGTAAAAATTTTAAATCGTATTTTGCGTTTGGCCATTTCGAATCTAGGATGTACGCAATCCGACGTGTGCTTGTATCGCGTTCTGAACTTAATTCTGTGCTCAGTATACATGCAAATGAAGAGAGCTTACCGCGCGTTGAACGCAAAAATAATGAGTTTGGCAAACACAAGGCTATAAGTAAGCGTTGCGCTTAGTACGTCCATGAGGAGCGGTAGATTCTCCTCGCCAAAGTGTACTATCAAATGCTGATACTGAAAGATCTGAAACACCGCCGTCGAGAATATACAGAGGAATCGCCGTAAAATTGCGTACGACGTGCCCGGCCATACGCCGATTGCGCGCAAACCGAACTCCACGGAATGACACACGGCACTCATCGACTTTATCTCGTTCTTCATTGAGTCAGTCGAATAAAAGTCAGCTTTACAACAATATTATAGCACGTGATTTATCATTAAGTTTAGTTTATTCCGCTTTCCTCTTAGATCTAAATATTGTAGGTAACACTACAGTCTACAAAAGAGACATGATTGCGCTAACAGAAAATTATCTAACTCTAATATTTAATGCAAATAATTAACACAGCATTGAAACTACGACACGGTTGCACTGATGAAACGTCAGATTTCGTATTATCGGTTAAAAGACGAGCTTCAAAATTTCCGATCCATAATCTTACTCCAGTTGTGGTTGGTTGGAAGGTCTTAGTAAGACTGTAAAATTCTATATATTGAACAATCAAGTGACTACCACCTCAATTGTAATCGACCAATAGAAATTACTCATCGCATATTCCCTTCACATTTTTTTTATTATTGAGGTCATGAGTAAAAGCTATAAAACCGATGCATCGGTAATTGACAGGGTCGCAAAAAAAGAAAAGACAGAGAAATACAAAAGTGCTCGTGCACCCTCATCGTGCACGCATCATTTGATCGCTGACCGTTATTTGCATTAAAAATGTAAAAGAAATATTTTTCACTGTGTAATGGTCCTAAGAGTTCTGAGACATGCTTTTATTATCATGATGTAAATACTACGGTTGACGATGAATATGGTAAGATTTTGTAAAATGAAGACTGTCTCTATCCAAGTTTGAACGTCGTTGCTCGTATCTTTTTTTTAGAAGGCGACGAGAGAAACTATTAATGTATTAATTAATATTTATATTTATATTAATATTAATATTGAGATAATTAATAATAATATTAATTCTATTAATATTATAAAAACATGTGTAGAATAAGCTGTTATA
>NW_021848428.1:0-2960 GCF_003651465.1 Formica exsecta | reverse complement strand
ACACACAAAATGTGCAACTTTTCTTTTTTTTTATTACTTTCTACAGATTTAAAATGTTTATGAGTTTAAAAAATATATATATGTGCTTATTGTTAACAGAGAATTCTTATATTTTTGTTCTAATGCATATTTGAAATAGAGAGATAATTGAAATAAAGAAAAAACGTTACTGTATAGTTCGATTTTTTGGAAGCTATATATTAGTTTAAACACATACACACACATATGTACGCCCGCACGCACGCACGCACGTACACACACACACACACACGTATATATATATATATATATATATATATATTATTTTTTATTTTATCTTATTTTTTTTTAAATTTGTGCATTGTTCTCGCGAAACGGGAGCTCACCGTCGATTGATCCAGAATATCGTAAGTTTCAGAAGCAGCAGACTGTAGGACATCGTGGTGCTCAGACCGTCCATGAGATGCGACAGATCTTCGGTGCGGACGTGTACGACGAAATAGCGATATTGAAAGGTCTGCGCTATCGTCAGGGTGATCATCCAGAAGGCGCGACGAAGGAAGGCGTAGGACGAGTCGGGCCAAACGCCAATCACGCGGAGACCGATCTCGATCGAGCGACTGACAGTGCCGTCGAGGATGGTCGAATCGATCTTCGAGTCCATTTTCAGAGTTCTGCCTTCGAATAGAAACGCTTCCGACCGGAATGTCCCTTTACATCGATATCGCCGCGAAACTTCGAAACTTCGTCGAGAAGCCGACCGTGTATCCCGTGCGGCGATATCGAACACATGGATGAACACGCGAGATGAAAGCGAGTGAATACGAGAAGGTCGCTGCGCGTACCGATCCCCCACCTTCATCGCGAGCCAATAGAAAATATCCACAAGATATTTCCAACAAAGTAAAATTGCTGGACAAGCTTGCAACAATTAGGTAAGATAAGTGCGGGTATAGATAATGAAGAAGAAAAAAAAACGAGAGGGAGGAGAACGCACGATTCCTAGGATCACCCTGAATCTTAAAAATTCAAAAGCCACGTGTGAGCCATTCGGGAAGATTGTGCGAGATAATGATTGGATAGATTGAGACGCTTTAAAACGGTAAAATGTAAAGAAAATGAGCCGCTAGTCTCCCCCAATGACGGGGAAAATTAAATTGATACGTCTAGATCGTCGATACGGCGAGAGATAATTATTTGCAGCGGGTATACATATGTCACTCAGCGTGAGTCACGGAAAAGGCAAGACAACGACGTACGTATAAATTCAATTTTACATAAATTTATAATATATTTGTTTTCTTCTTATAAATATAAAAAAATATATATATAAGAATTAAAAATTGCTTGGTGAAACTCGGATTCTACTAACGTCATCGATAGTACTAAGTAAGTTGAAGTATAGAATACACATATGTTTGAAAGTATCTTTCGAACGTCGAGATAAATCGAGATATTTTCTTCGAAACAATTATATTATATCGTATATATTTGTCGAAAGAATTAATTATTTTATTTTTTAATTTATTTCTCTACATCTTCTTATATAAACTTTATTTTTTTTTTTATATATATATAAGTATAGAAGAGAACAACTCCCAAGCTTTTCAGGCAAGCTACATATGATGCTACACTTGTTACTGTCCAATACGTCAGTAACCACGATGGATGCGCTTGGCACAAGTAATTGTTATCCGCTGGTCTCTCGTTTAATACATCGCGTGCAGTACTGACATATACGAAGCGGACGCTTTCATCACCTGGTCAAAATAAAACGATAAATTTCATTCGTGTAACAAACCGCGTGGGTGTTTTATATTTTTCCACCTCGTCTTAACAGACATTAAAAAGTTCGACGTTCTATCTTGTTCTAGCATACATTCACGAGGGGAAGAATTCTTACGGTCGTAAATCCTTCCAGAGAGAGATCCATAATGTTTCCGGCGGTGATGGTCAATCTTTTCTGCGATCTTAATATCACAAATAATAGAATTCGACATTCGGCGGGTGTCAGGTTATACCAGAGCGACTCGTACACTGCATCGCCAATCGATTTGCTCTGAAAAAAAAATAGAGAAGAATGAGAGATAGAAATTTATCGATTTTATCTGAATTCGATTTTGAATGCAATAGTGGTTTGAAAGATCCAAGATATTTGAGAAGCGCCAGAAAAATTGAAAAAGAACTGTAAGACGTATTGAATTGGCCAAGTTCGGTCATGAAAGAATAAAATATAACATTGCATATGTAAAATAAAATATTGTGCGCGAACCTTGGCGCTGAGATATTCTCCGACGAAGCAAAAGATGAAGGCTTCCAACGTTATGGCGAAATAAAAGATAGCGGATTTCAGCAGCACCACGGTGGCTCGGTCCTTGGCGAGGGACTTTGGTGAGAGGATTGGAAGAAAGAGGTCAGAAAAACATACGAAAAAATTTAGTGTAAAGTTAAATATAATAAATCTTGATCGATTAATTAAACGACTTACGCTTATAAACGTGAAGCCGATGCAACAGATAACCACAGTATTCGACAGAAACTGCATCAGCGCAATGTTGGAATAAAGCTCCTCGATATTATCCGAGAACATTATTATTCTTTGATGCCGAGTAATCAGAAATCTGATATCCGCGACGATCGAATCGCGCTGAGAATCTTGGTCATAGCAAATCGCCAACAACTCTCGACGAAGGATATCGATCTGTCCACTCACATGAAGTACCTAAATGCAATTATCAATATAAATTTGTAGAAGATAGGAAGTTGCAAATCATTATTAACAAAAATCTAAAAATATTTAAATGTAAGAGATATATAGGAAAGGGACAAAGATCAATTTTAATTAACATTTGCGGAAGAGCATCCTTTAGATTTATATTTCAAGCAAAAGATAAAATCGATGGATCTCGGAAAGTGACGTATCGTCTTTTTATCGATGAAACTCACCAGCGTGATGATTAAGCAGTTTATCATAGCGACTA
>NW_021848427.1:39735-41198 GCF_003651465.1 Formica exsecta | reverse complement strand
CGGAAGCGGCATTTTTCTGCTCCATGCCCACGTTTTTTACAAATTGGACAGACTAGAATCGCGGTTCCTAAATCAATCTGGTTATCCTAGTTCTTATTATTTTAGTAAACTGTGGTTCGGCCTCACTAGGCAAGGATCTTCACATCCTTCAATAAAATAATTTAAAGGAATGTTTTGACCGTCACAATAAGGGACGGCTTCGACCGCGTATTTCAAAGTGGCGAAAGGATTAATTTGAGTCATGTTGCCGCCGGTAGAGACGAGGACACTGATATTGAACTGGTCACTCTTTTTTCTAATTATGAATTTTCGCTCTTAATGCGCGCACACGAGACTAATTGCCCGGCACTGATTGAAGTTAACAGAAATGACTGAATGAATCAATTGAAGAATCTAGTCTTACGAGTTCTTTCTTTTATAAAATCTTTTTAAGGGCATCTTCTAATTTTAAGAGTGGTATCTTTCAGAAACTTTAACGAATTGAAATTATGCAAAAGTAGGGGTTCTTCAAGATTTTAACGAATTAGAATCGTGCCAGTGTTCTCATTCGGCAGGGGGTGTCTCCTATTTTCGTATTTTTACCCGTGCTGATCGTCGGTTGGTGAGTTCGTTATTATTTCAAAAGTTCCTTAAACATTAGCCTCTCCGGGGGACCCTCGCGCACATGATCTGATTAGAAAAGGGTCTTACTTCCTTATAATTATTTTTGTCAACGTTGATGCAGCTGTGTTTATTACTTGTCCGTTAGAAAATTATTATCAGTATTAATGCAGCTGAGTTTATTAAACATTTCGTTAAAAGTTCTTGTTATCTCGTTGTTCTTCCGCCGGAAATTCTACTGCAAGGGGTAGATATTATTTTTTTATTTATTTCGAGACTGGCATGGTTTCCATCACCGATTTCCTTGCGTCTTTCCCACGGATACTCGTGGATGTAGTTACTGACAAATGACAGTGTTTAAAAGAAACGTATGCCATAAGATGCTTTGTTTATTGAACGGTTCGTTCTTATCACCAACTGACGATCGTTACCGCAACGTCGCGGAAGAAAGGAATCGTGGAGTCGCCAGGACGTAACACCCCCGGCCTTAGACAAATGTTGGGGAAAAACCCAACATTTGCAAAAAGGGAAATAAAAAAAGGATTCCTTTCTTTCGCGATTTACTAAAGTATATCGTAAATTGCATGTACTTTTATGCATGCTGATTTTATTTATTAAGAAGGAGGAAAGAGAAGGCGACCTCCAAAACCCCTTCCTTCTTTCCTTCGTCCTTCTTTTACATTTTGTTTTCATTAATTATTAATTTTAACATAAGGTTTGAATGCAAAACTATCTTTTCTCATATGTGCCCATTTTATGGCGTAAGAAAGGGAAATTGCATATGTTGTAATATTTACCTGACCAGTATCGGTAGTCTCTAGTCTTCGGCTGGAGGTTTTATTGCCCTGTGAGAGAGATAGAAT
>NW_021848427.1:36802-39206 GCF_003651465.1 Formica exsecta | reverse complement strand
GGGTGTCTCCTATTTTCGTATTTTTACCCGTGCTGATCGTCGGTTGGTGAGTTCGTTATTATTTCAAAAGTTCCTTAAACATTAGCCTTTCCGGGGGACCCTCGCGCACATGATCTGATTAGAAAAGGGTCTTACTTCCTTATAATTATTTTTGTCAACGTTGATGCAGCTGTGTTTATTACTTGTCCGTTAGAAAATTATTATCAGTATTAATGCAGCTGAGTTTATTAAACATTTCGTTAAAATTTCTTGTTATCTCGTTGTTCTTCCGCCGGAAATTCTACTGCAAGGGGTAGATATTATTTTTTTATTTATTTCGAGACCGGCATGGTTTCCATCATCGATTTCCTTGCGTCTTTCCCACGGATACTCGTGGATGTAGTTACTGACAAATGACAGTGTTTAAAAGAAACGTATGCCATAAGATGCTTTGTTTATTGAACGGTTCGTTCTTATCACCAACTGACGATCGTTACCGCGACGTCGCGGAAGAAAGGAATCGTGGAGTCGCCGGGACGTAACACGATCGTTAACGCGTAACACAACTTTTAATAAATAATATAAAGGAATGTAAACATTTAATAAATGATAAGGGCGAACGTTTCGGTCCCTTTTTTGGGGACCATCTTCAGCGCAAGATATAAGAAAAATGAATTAATAGCTAATGATCTATAAACCGTCACGTATCGTTGTCAAGCGAGTAAAGCCTGCGGCACACGGTACGATTTTTCGTACTGATTTTATTAATTGATCCGTTGCGTGCTGTTTAGCGAAGTATTCTACATGTTCCAATCATAAGAGTGTTACTAGTTTTGGCTTCACACGTGCAGATTATCTTACGTGTTGGGTTAATATTTTAGTTATAAGATTTCTAGAGATTTCAACAAAATTCTTCAAGACTCTAAAAATCCTCTAGATAATAGCCAATGATTGTTTATCTAATCAAGATACGATTCAAAATATTTATTGTATTATGGAAGAATTAATAAAATTTTTTAAATTTTATTAGGTTAGGAAATCTGTCATTTTTAATTAATTATATACATATTCAATTAATATCATCATAATTATAAATAAAATACATAATCACTTATATATGTATATATAATTTTTGTCTTTATATTTATTATTATTTGTATTTTTTGCTTTTTTGTCGTAGTATCATCTGCAGCTAGCAACAGAACCATAGTGAAATATAGCACCGAACCTATTACCAAAAACTAGCATGCTAGCACGCACAGCAACACGCAGCACATAATATCTCAAGTTGC
The DNA here is from genome assembly GCF_003651465.1 of Formica exsecta. Lineage (NCBI taxonomy): Eukaryota > Metazoa > Arthropoda > Insecta > Hymenoptera > Formicidae > Formica > Formica exsecta. Next base: position 37,935 of record NW_021848427.1, on the reverse strand, counting down.
ATAGCCATTATAATTGCTAGCAAAACGTCTCGCATGCGATCTAGTACGAAAAATCGTACCGTGTGCCGCAGGCTTAAATTACATCCCAGCAAACACATATTATAACAGTTATATAACATTGGAATAAAAAATTAAAATAACAGCTGTTATATCCCCAGTAAGCAAAATGTTAGCAGTCTGCCAGCAGTTTGCGAGCAGATTCAAGCAGAATATTGCAGCAAATATATATAGGAAAATTTAAATAATTTAATTTATAAAATTAAAGATTTTATTTATATACAATAGAAGTTAATTTCTATTTTTTATATCTTAAGTAGATAATAACGAAATATTTTTACTTATTCGGACAGAAATTGACCGAATAAGTGAAAATCGGACATTTATCTGTCCGATTTCCCAAAAATCAGTTCAATATCTGAATTCCCCTATACGGGAATTATATCAGAAATTAAACTGATGGAAATAATTGCATATATTATTAGCCCCATTTTGCAGGCTTTATATATGCTCATGACAAGAACTTGAATACGAGTATACAAAGTGAATAGTGCGCCGCATAGCGATAAGCGGATAAAATATACTATTTCAATAAATTATATAAATAGCTAAAAGCTGCATATTCTGCTCGATTTCTGCTGCCAATTTGTCGTCAGATTGCGCACGCGCAGATCTTGCGCGGTTTCTGCCGCCAATCTGGCATCAAACTGAATTGCGCAGATCCTGCTTGGTTTCTGCTGCCAATATGCTATAATAATTCTGTGCAAATCCTGTTCGGTTTCTGCTACTGATCTGTTGTCAAATTATGTCAGCAGGTTCTGTAATATTTCTGCTGACATTCTGTTATCATTATCTGAAATAACAGATTTTGTATACAATCTGCAGTCTTTCTGCTGACAAAAATTTGTAGCAGACGTTTGGTAAAAACTGTTCGAACAGACTTTGCTGACTGGGTCTTTATTATATAATTGTTATATATCATGTGTTTACTGTTGCTATATAATATATTAGCAAACACATATTATAACAGTTATATAACATTAGAATAAAAAATTAAAATAACAGCTGTTATATATTTATTATAAAACTGTTATATATCATCTATTTACTGTTGTTATATAATATATATTAAAATA
>NW_021848427.1:34630-36615 GCF_003651465.1 Formica exsecta | reverse complement strand
TTAATCTGACATATTTTGATATAAAAAATAAAATATCTCGTAAAATATTTAGTTTTCGATAATCTCCAAGTATTTTTGTTATGTAATATATATATATATATATATATATATATATATATATATATATATATATATATATATATATATATATATATATATATATATATATATATATATATATATATATATATATATATATATATATATATATATATATATATATATATATATATATATATATATATATATATATATATATATATATATATATATATATATATATATATATATATATATATATATATATATATATATATATATATATATATATATATATATATACATAAAGCGATATTTGTAATTGCAAACTTTAGAAAACGTATTGTGACGTGACGTTTTTGGGACGTCCGTCACAGGGGTCGAATGACCCGATCGGGGGCGGTTTTTCGGGGGCCTGCGTCCTCTCTATTTAGGGAGAGAGCGGCCCAATAGTCAGATCGACGAGATCTGACGTTTGGTTAGTAATAGTTATCGCAAATGTAAGCTCGAGATGAGCCCGCGAGTTGGTTGTCGGCACGAGATCGAGCGACGGGATCCCATCCGGCGGAAGGAAAGGAAGAGAGAAGAGCGACGGCCGAGAGCAGGAGTCCAGGACACCCGGAAAACAGGAGACGTCAGGTCGTAGTTGTCTAATATTAAAAACATTTTATATGGCTGACAAACATCGCTGCCGGTAAATTTATATTTCTTATGGCAGGAAAGGAGCGCGGAGGACCGGAATAATCCGGCAAAAGGGGCGGCCATTCCACCCGCACGAAGCGAGAGAGTCCCAAGGACGGAGCGGCGAGCGGACTCTCACTCCGGAACCTATCCAACCAGATAGGGAAGAGAGCCGATCAGGCGCAGCCGTAAGCCCGCACCTTTAAACTAAAAAGCAGAAAATCTTGGGAACTCCGGGGCGATGAACCCACCAACACGGTCGTGATGACAACCGCACCTTTAAGCCAAAAAGCAGAAAATCTTGGAAACTCCGGGGCGATGAACCCACCAACACGGCCGTGATGACAACAAGGATCGCGAGGACCGCAGGACGGCCCTGCGTAACGCGAAAGCGCCACAGGTGGCACGATAGCGATTTATCGCGCCGGCGTGTCTCCTGCAGGACTCTCGCTCGGCACTGTTCGGCGAGCTATCCGGTAGGACGCAGGTCTCCTGAAGCGAGCGATATCGAAGCGAAAACTGCGACGAAGAACCCGAAATCTTCCAGCCGGTGGGACGAGTGTCGCCAGCCAGATTGTGTTGCCGTTAATTTGTAGATAATTAATTCGGATGAGTCGCGTCCTTAATAGTTGTCGAGCCACGCGTTTTTATGAATTAACTTGGTGAATCTTTTGTTAGATCAAGTCGCACGGCCGACGGGCACACGCCGCTCATCCGAATTATAGAAATTAAGCTCTCTCTATCCACTTCGCCGCCGTCGACAGTCACTAATGTTAGTTTCGCGTCTGTAATTATTACGTGCTGTAAAATATCGGGATTTTCACGCTCGCGCGATCGATATTCCGGATCGCAAAGTATTGCGTCATACGACTCGTACACCACAGTCGTCACCGATAGTTTTCGTATGCTTTTTGAGTATTGTTAGCATTTATCTTGTACACGTTATGCGTAATTAGAGTAAGGAGAAGGCGTAATTCTCCGATATCGAGCAGAGTATCTATCGGGTGTTTGTGACCCCGTCGTTAGTTTTCGCGAGTCATCCGAGTAATATACATAGCGTATTCCAAGCAAAGATCCTCGCTATTATTATTGAGGCACATTCCAGCATTACGAGCTGCGTTAAAAGACCGATTCGAGTCGTATCACCGAGAAATTTATATTGTATTAAAGCGGATTCACGGGCGTGCGTAAAGTAGTTACCGGCGCATTCGAGAGATTTCTTTAGTTGTCGCGGCCTAATTAAGTCTCGTACGGCGGAAATCCTT
>NW_021848427.1:23838-27208 GCF_003651465.1 Formica exsecta | reverse complement strand
GCGATCGATATTCCGGATCGCGCAAAGTATTGCGTCGTACGACTCGTACACCACAGTCGTCACCGATAGTTCTCGTATTCATTTTGAGTATTGTTAGCATTTATCTTGTACACGTTATGCGTAATTAGAGTAAGGAGAAGGCGTAATTCTCCGATATCGAGCAGAGTATCTATCGGGTGTCTGTGACCCCGTCGTTAGTTTTCGCGAGTCATCCGAGTAATATACATAGCGTATTCCAAGCAAAGATCCGTGAACTGCTCTATACTCTTGTTTCATTTAATATATTATTATTGTTATCATTTTTAGCAGTTGACCGCAGCGAGCGCTTCACATAATCACCAGCATCGGACGGTGAGTTGCGCCGCCCCTGCCTGCCTCGCGTACGCGGCCCGTAATTCGTTAACTATTTTGGCTTATAATTTGAAAACTAAACTTCGGAAAAACTTTTGGCAAAGGAGAAATCGTCTTAAAATTGAGTCAAGTATATGACATTGTAAGGACATAAGGTTGTTTTGAATCACCCTGTATATGTTAATCAATAATATAACATTATATAACTGTTACAATTAAATGTATAACTACTATATAACATTATTGCTTCCTTGAGTGGGAAATTACAAGGAATGAGTGTATTACATGTTACAATTCTGTAATATTACTTGTTATATTCGGTTACACTGAGTTATGTAACTGTTATAATATAGTTATAAAAGTGTGTTTGCTGGGATAATAGTTATGAATGTCAACGCATCATGTGTCAATGTATAAAATAGTTACTGTCCCGATTCGGCGCTCCGATCTCAGTGTCAAGATGTAATGCTCTCGGGATTTCTCTGTATCGCATCTTAAAAAGTATTAAGTATTCCAAAGTTGATAGACTCGGAAGTAAAAGTCAAAATTTTTAAGCTTTGGAGATTACTTATAAAATATCGAACGGAAACGACTGTAATAGATAATTAAAATTATAATTACGGAGAATAGGATAATTCAAATTGTAGGAAGTTTATTTAACGCTGTCACATATGCATGATGTAAGCATTCAGTATCCGTCTTAAGGTTTAAGCTGTTCCTCTGTCTCTTTACGTATAACATTTCTGAGATCAAGCGTTTGTTAAGGAAGGGTTCATTATCTAATATTTCTACATGATTTCAATCAAAATCATTTTCCGATTCTAATCTGTGATTGGTGATAACGGACAGGTTCGATGTCGATCTATGAATGTGTTTTCGGTGTTCGTTAATTCTAGTCTGTAATTTTCTACTTGTCTGCCCAACATAAGAATCATCGCAATAGTTACAGTTAATTTTGTATACAACATTAGTAGCCGATGCTTTCGTGAGATTATCTTTATGCACTTTGATGAACCGAGATAGTTTATTTAAGCTGCAATACGATAATCTCACATCAAGGTCCTTGGTTATGTTTTTGAAATTTTCTGATATTAAAGGGACATATGGAATGGTAAAATATGAAAAATTTTCATCTTTCTTTTTTATCAGTGATTCAGATTTTTTAAAATTAGGGTCCGCTATCAAACACCAAAGCCAATCATGTATTGTTTTAAAGATGAAATTCAATGGGTAGTTGTTATCAATCAGGATTTCAATAATAAATGTAATGTTTTTTTGATGGAATGACGGATGTGACAATAAAAACACTCTGTCTATTAATCCTATGATCGTGCCTTTCTTTTGGCATAACGGGTGTTGAGATAGGAAATTAAGATATCTGTCCGAGAAGGTTGTTTTGTGATACCAGTCAAAATATAAGTAGTTGTTCTGAAGTATGATTGAGAGACTTCTAAAAAATCAAGTTTGTTATTTTCCCCGATTTCCAATTGTATTCTTGGATGGAAGGAATTGAACACATTCAAGGTGTGCCCCAGGAGAGACGATGGAACGGTCAGTGTCACATCATCCACATATCTGATGTAAAAAGAGGGAGTAAACATCAACGTGGATAAAGCTCTCTCCTCTATATCTTGTAAAACGATATCTGCGATAATAGGAGACAACGGAGACCCCATAGGGGTACCAAAAGTCTGTTGATAAAAAACACCATTGAAAGTGAAAGTAAAATTAAGAACAAATCTGACTGCTATAATAAACTCGTCATGAGATAACTGACAATTATTCGAGATGAAGTTCCATCTGCGGCATACGCTGTCAATAGCGAGGTTAATGGGTATGTTAGTAAAAAGTGACGTTACGTCTAACGATATAAGAGTGAAATTATCTTCCACAAAGACATTAGAAAGTTTAACAACTAGTTGAAAGCTGTTTGTAATATGACTAGAAACTTTAGGGAAACTGTCAAACATTATTCTGTGTAAATAAAAAGCAAGATGGTACAATGGGCTATTAAGCGAGGACGCAATTATTCTGCACGGACAGTTAGGCTTATGTATTTTTGGGAGTCCGTACGCTCTGGGTAGGATGCCATCACTACAGTACAAGGACCTATACTTGCTAACCGAAATGTAATTTAACTTCTTCTATCTACTAAGTAAATGGCGTCCTAGCAAACACAGATACATAACTGTAACATTGCCATAATGAAACGGAATATAACAAGTAATATAACGTATTTGTTACATGTAACATTCACATCAGTTGTAATTTCCCACTCATACAAAATTGCAGTTATATAACATGGATATAACATGTTACTAAAATGTTATATGATTGTTACAGTCATGTAATAATCCACCCAAGTAGCAAACTGACGTCATAATAACAGTAAATTTTGGTCACAAAATGACCAATTAGACATCCTAAGTTAGGTCTCATGAGATCCGAAAATGACGTCGATATGTCACATCCACGGGACGTCATTTTCTGACGTTTGTTTGTTTGTTGGCAAAACTAAGACCAATTACAGTAATAATAAAACACATATTAATGTGGTATATAGACTTTGGATTATATGCAAATTGCATATTTGTTATTTTTTGCATATTTTACAAGAGCATTATAATGTAGACAAATTATAATGTTTACAACTAATTAATGTTAATTAATTTTTGCATATTTTGCATATTTACTCGATCTTTGCATATTTTCATAAAGTTTGCATATTTACATAAATTTTGCGACATCTGTTCCTAAAAATTTGAAATATTATAAAAAAATTAATATTTATAAATATATATCTGCATATTCTTTACAAATTTGTACAAATTTTTGCATATTTTTGCAAAAATTCGTGCATATATATGCACATATTTCCTAAATTTTCCATGCATATAATCCGAAGTTTAGTGATATATATTATAGGTAAATTTAAATAATTTAATTTATAAAATTAAAGATCTTTTTAGACAGAAATTGTTCGAATAAGTAAAAATCGAACAATTATCTGTCCGATTCG
>NW_021848427.1:18916-22739 GCF_003651465.1 Formica exsecta | reverse complement strand
CTTTCCCTGATTCTAATGCTTTTTTTAATCAGCTCTTTCTCAATCTGTTCTGTTCTACTTTACTTGTTTTATCTTTTAATATTAAGAAATCGGTCGGGTTACGACATCCCTCCCCCTTTGGAAAAAGAAAATTAACTATACGTGAATTTTCGTCTACATATTTTTTCGCTATACATTTTTCACATTTTACAATTGTTTTTTATATCTACTTTATTTTAGCATCGCAGTATTAATTATCGTGGTGTCGGTTTCTATCTCTACTGTTACATTTGATTCGCTTGCGGTGCCGTAGATGTGCTCTTGAATTATTTTCGGTTTGCACATCGGATTTATATTGAGGTTTCCCTGACGCATCGGCTTTCTTAGGGACTACCAATAACGGCGCGTTCCATTGGCTCGTGCTTGATCTGATTATTCCATTTTTTAACATTTCTCGGACTTGTCGATTTACTTCTTCTTTATGCTTCTTTGTGTTTATTACACTTGCGGGACATAGATAATTTTGTGGGTCGACCAAGCAGCTTCCTATAAATACTTCTGGTGCGGCTTCTTCTGCCTGAATGATACCTATCATATTTTCATTCGTAGCTACTTGTATTATTGTTTCACTACGGGGTTGCAATGTGGTTCTCTGATACGGATATAATTTCAAAGTATTCCGTCCGATTCTCAATTGTTTCTTCGAGTAATTGCAACTGTCTCCTTGTTTCTACAGGAAGTCTACTCCTAATATTCCGTCGTATTCGATCGAAAAATCATCTTTTACGACATACATTTTATGTTATTTTTTTATTTTTTTATTTTTTCCGGTCGCGTGAACATGCTTGGGCTCGAACCTGGGTCCTCCACCTCTCCAAACAGGGTCCTAGTATGCTGGGCTAGCTGAAAACTTATTAGAATAGAAGTTAAATGTAGTATTTGTGGAGACTAGTCCGCCGCTAAGATAGGGGTCCTGACGGTCCGATTGGTTCTCCCCATAGTGCCCAGTCCTCCGATTGGTTCCGTCAGTTCCGTCGATTTAAAGTGGGATGGAAAAACGTGCCAAAAAATAGTGCGTGGGAGAAAGCGGACAAGATGTCTGACGGAAAGCAAACGTGACGGCAACCGACAAAATGGCGACCGTCGAGACTGGAGATGTGTCTAGGCATAAGGCACCCAGCCTCACCTCCCCCTTACAGAAAACCGAAAGATATCGTGCGGTATACAACTTCGCCCCATCGCCCCCCTTAGAGGAAAACCGGGAGATGTACGCTATATGTCGCCCACCCTCTTCCACCCTTCCTGTTGAAAAGAGAAAAATTGGATAAAGTACCGCTAGAATAAACTTGATGCTATGAAGTGGTAACGAACACGTGCGTGCATGTACGGGTACGCTTGTCCGAGCGGGCGAGTCCCGCTGCACAGGTAGACATACGGTAACAGCATCGCTGGAGACGATAGAAAGGGTCTTGAAATATATACGGGTACCTGAGACTGTTTGACGCGGAGTCTTAGGGCAGAGGCTATGACGTCACAGAGACGCCGGGAAGAAAGGAAGGGAAGAAAAATATATTTTCACCCTGTTGCTTTAAAATAAAAAACATCTTTATTTATAAATCGAGGGAATATGATATTGTATAATATACAATGAAAAATTTACATATAATTAATTATTTATTTACAAAAAAATTATTTTCACCGCTGCGAAAAGTACACGAAATTATATTACATAATATAGCGATAAAAGAGATAGTCGAGAAAAATAGAAAAATAGCAGGAGATTAATTTTGAAATCTAGGATAGCCTTCTCGAAATCATTGTCCTCGGAAGACTGTGGAGAAAGAGTAGGTGTATCGCCGAGAACGATAGTAGATATTGAAGAAAATGAACGGGGGGAAAACGATGGTTCGGGAGAAGGACACTCAGAGTAATATACAGGAGAGTAGCTGGGAGGTGAATAAAGGGGTGAAAAATTAATAGGATTGTATGCGAGTGTACGTGTGCTTTGTATGTCTCGAATGTTATTGTTGGCCTCGGGTATTATTGCTGGAGAGTAGACAATTTGAATTTTCGTTTTCCGATTCCAGCGGCGGCCTCGATGGAAGGTGGTAGCTTGCAGCTCTTTCCTCGATCTGGTTTTCACTATAACGACAATACAATATTGCTTAATTATAAGAAGCTAAGCGTAAAATTAATATTAGAATAAAATAAATTAATGCTCACTTACTTTTTTATTAAAAGAATTGTTTCTGAGTTGAAATCCTCCGGGATGTCGATCCGCTGATTTTTGTGGATTAATGATGTTGCTAGTAGCTCAAGAGACGCTGTTGATTGTCGACGTTGGTTACTCGATATTACACCAATCTCACGAGCAAAGCACAAGTAAGACTTGCAGAATAATATACATCTTCAAGTTCTTCGGACTCTCTTTTTATAGTCTTTTCCGTAGGCGTATTCTAATTTTGAGAGTAACGATTCTCCAAAATTTTAACGAATTAGAGTTACGCAGAAGTGGGGATCTACTAGCTTTAGAGAATTAAAAGTAGACGCCTAGTGATTTTATTCCGTAATTTTTGAAATTAAACGGATTTAATTTTCTATCCCCATTAAACGCTTTATTTTTAACAAAACCGACTATTATCCTTTTCGGAGGTTGACCCAGTATTACATTATCTAACGATTCACCCACAACACCACTGTGAATCGTAAATGTTTTAACTTCGACTCTCGTGAGCGGATATTTGGCCGTAACTTAACTCAACATTCTAGCATGCGCGAGTAATAATCCGGCGCTTATTTTCGCCCTTCTCACGAGTAAGCTCGCATCCAGTATATGAATTTTCAACCGTTACTGTCCATAAGACAAAACGAATCTTTCGAACGAACGAGCCTTAAGCGTACTTCTACACCGTTAATTAAAAATTTATCTTGACTGAAAATGTCGCAATGGAGATGCCCTACAAGATCTAGCGCTCGACCGCCGTGAATGTAACGCGCGCGTCTCACGAGAGCGGAATTTGGCGATTTTGATTCCACCGGTTCGTCCATTTGACCGGGTGTATCCGCGTCCCATAGACAGGAGGTTAGATGGGAAGTTTTTGCGGGTGAAGAATAATTTAATAACGCCTCGATGTACGCGCGGTACGCGTAAGCGTTGTTTGGAGGCGACACGAGCATTTGATTGAAATACACGTCGATCTGATTGAACATGGAATGAAGTAAATGATTTACGGGGCCTATAGTGGCCGTGACGGCTGCGCCCGAAGTATGCCCCGTGGAATTGCCCGACGTTTCTACGCGTACGCGAAGACTTAACATGGTGTGCGTGAGATCTAAATATTCTTCTCCGTGACCCGGGATGACGAATTCTATCGGGGAATCGTCCGAGAGCGAAGTCACGGGTTTGTAATGAATCCATTGCGAACTCTCGATACTAGTTTGTGTGGGCGGTAAAGAAAAGAGATCGAGTTCGCTCTTTAAACACTCGCTCGAATGCGTGTGAAGAAAGGACATGCTTATTTACCGCAAATTTTTTTGTCGTCGCTGTAATTCTCACTGTTAGATGTGTTTAGAATATATGCCGTTTAAGAAAATATGTCGGATACGGTGCGCTTTCTAGCAGTTTTACGCCTTTTCGCGGATGTCTTAAGTCTTTTCACCGTTGTGCGCTTTTTTCTTCTCTTATTTTTCGATGTTTTTGTATTTGTTTTTTTTTTCCCTCGCGTCTGGCGCTTTGACGAACTTTTCTTACGCGCCTGGCGTCGTCTACGTAATGTCGCGGATTTAGCGATGCGCGTGTTGAGCCCGCCGAAAGGAAACTGAGCTACATGCATTTTAGCATCCG
>NW_021848427.1:17590-18501 GCF_003651465.1 Formica exsecta | reverse complement strand
CGACTCTCGGACTCTCGTGAGCGGATATTTGGCCGTAACTTTACTCAACATTCTAGCATGCGCGAGTAATAATCCGGCGCTTATTTTCGACGAGTAAGCATCTTGTTTTGCATATTTGTCGCATAAATTTTTCTAAAATTTCTTGAGGTTTATTCAACAAGGATATAACGGGTGTACTTTTTATGAGCTCGCGGATTCGCTCGGTCGTGATCAGGGCTCGTAGAAAGTATTGAGACACACGATGTAAATCAAATATAAAGAAATGTTACTTTATTAGGCCTCTATCGGCGCGGAATAATAATACAGAACAGCCCCGCGGAGCAGGTGCACGGCGGATAGTAATGCGTTACTGACGGGGCGCGGCTGTTATCAATTGCGCGATTTTGACAATGAGATGCGGTGTAGTATACGCAACGCGGATATAAACACGGCGGGTAGGCGGCGCGGGGCGCGTGGTCGGTTTGTTGTGACGGCGCGTGGTTCACAAAAACGTGTGAATCGGTTTAAATCGACGAGACTGTTTCTTATGCGTCTACGGTCCGCGGTACTGTTTATGTCGCGTATTCCCAGATGTTATGGGATGCGTGCGATATCGAGAAATCTCGAACGGGCAGCGAACTCGCTGTCCCTTGCTCGCACGCGGAGTCCGGATTGACCAACGGTGTTGAGAAAACTCAACGGGGTGGCGAACTCGCCAGCCCACGGTTCGTGTGGTCGGATCGATCGGAAGTTATATCGTTTCTCGAGAACTCTCGAGAGAAGCGATCTCGGATTGCGAAGGATCGTAAAGCGGTTCGGAAGCCGAGAATGCTCGGCGGAGGCTGCGAACTCGTCAACCTCACGTTCCGTCGTGTTTGCGATTTATTAGGATCGGATCAGGCAAGTCTCGAGCGTACAGCTCGAGCGGATTC
>NW_021848427.1:4020-15018 GCF_003651465.1 Formica exsecta | reverse complement strand
GTTTGTTGTGACGGCGCGTGGTTCACAAAAACGTGTGAATCGGTTTAAATCGCCGAGACGATTTCTTATGCGTATACGGTCCGCGGTACTGTTTATATCGCGTATTCCCAGATGTTATGGGATGCATGCGATATCAAGAAATCTCGAACGGGCAGCGAACTCGCGGTCCCTTGTTCGCACGCGGAGTACGGATTGACCAACGGTGTTGAGAAAACTCAACGGGGTGGCGAACTCGCCAGCCCACGGTTCGTGTGGTCGGATCGATCGGAAGTTATATCGTTTCTCGAGAACTCTCGAGAGAAGCGATCTCGGATTGCGAAGGATCGTAAAGCGGTTCGGAAGCCGAGAATGCTCGGCGGAGGCTGCGAACTCGTCAACCTCAGCCCGCCGAAAGGAAACTGAGCTACATGCATTTTTGCATCCGACTTATAACCCGAACCCTTCATCAGACTACTTATTTTTTCTTTAGCTTTTCTCTTAAGATTGTCGCGCAATTCTTCAAATCGGTGTTTGGCCGTTATATTAGGGAGAGTGTAATGTAATCGAATACGAGAGACTTTGATTAATTTAAATTTACAAATTTATCATAATCTGTAGATCGGACCACCCCGGCGAATAGCGTACAAGAGGCTCGCACTCGGACACGAAAACGCAGGGATGAAGAAGAAGGTAAACGAGCGCAAAAAAGGCTTCGTGGCATTTATATTTTATGATTTCGAAACGCGGCAAGACGAGACGCTCGAAATTACGATGAACGTCAAAAAACATGTACCTACTCTCTGCGTGGCGCAACAGATTTGCGAAGTGTGCGCGCAGGAAAACGACATGTCCGTGCGATGCCGTTGGTGCGGGATACGCGAATTCATATTCAGACATGACCCCGTGAAACAATTTGTCGAATTCGCAACGCGAAAGACGAAATGTTTCAACCAGATCATATGCATAGCACATAATGCGAAAGCGTTCGACGCGCAGTTTATTCTTTAATACATCGTAGAAAATCGGCATGATTTAGAGCCGAAAATAATTTTGAGCGGCACAAAAATTGTAATGTTATTAGCAGGAAATACAAAATTCATCGACAGTGCTAATTATATGCCAATGCGATTATCTGAATTACCGAAAGTTTTTGGTCTAGGGGACTCTGTGGATAAAGGCACTTTTCCGCATTTATTTAACACTGCCGAAAATCAAACGTATGTCGGACCGTTACCAGACGCGAAATATTATTCTCCTGAAAACATGAAGACAACGGAACGCGAACGCTTTCTCGCATGGCATACGGACATGACGCGAAAAAACACCGTATTCGACTTTCAACAAGAAATTGTTCGCTATTGTCGTACCGATGTAGACATTCTTCGACGCGCCTGTATAGCATTTAGAAAAATTTTTATAAACCGCGGCAACGTATGTCTGTTCGAGAAATGCACCACTATTGCCTCGACGTGTATGACAGTTTTCCGTAAAAACTTTTTACGCGAAAAGGAAATAGGTATTAATCCTTCCGGTGGATATAGAAAAGCGAACAATTATTCGCGTAAAGCTCTACAATGGCTGGTATAGATGGAGCGCGAAATCGGGCATCCTATAAACCATGCGGGGCGTGCGCGTGAATATCGCACGATTGATGGCACGCTCGTCGACGGTTATTATGAAACGACCGATGTTGAGACGACACAACGTCACATTTTACAATTTCACGGATGCTTTTAGCACGGGTGTCCGACTTGCTTTTCTTCGAATCGCGATAGAGCGCTTTCTTCGACTTCGGATCATGGAGTATTTGAACAATAATTTTTCTATTTTTTCTCGACTAACTCTTTTATCGCTATATTATGTAATATAATTTCGTGTACTTTTCGCAGCGGTGAAAATAATTTTTTTGTAAATAAATATTAAATTATATGTAAATTTTTCATTGTATATTACATCATATTCCTTCGATATATAAATAAAGATGTTTTTTTATCTTAAAGCAACAGGGTGAAAATAGTTTTCTTCCCTTCCTTTCTTCCCGGCGTCTCTGTGACGTCATAGCCTCTGCCCTAAGACTCCGCGTCAAATAGTCTCAGATACTCGTTTATATTTCAAGACCCTTTCTGTCGTCTCCAGCGATGCTGTTACCGTATGTCTACCTGTGCAGCGGGACTCGCCCGCTCGGACAAGCGTACCCGTACATGCACGCACGTGTTCGTTACCACTTCATAGCATCAAGTTTATTCTAGCGGTACCTTATCCAATTTTTCTCTTTTCAACAGGAAGGCTGGAAGAGGGTGGGCGACATATAGCGTACATCTCCCGGTTTTCCTTTAAGGGGGGCGATGGGGCGATGTTGTATACCGCACGATATTTTTCGGTTTTATATCTTTGGAAAGGAATAAATCCTTTAGATGAACATTGCAAACAACATGATCTTTTTTATTATACAAACCCAAATATAGATTACAGTGAAATAAAGAAAGCAGATAAAACTTTACAAGAAGCAGCGTGGATGAGAGTATTGTCACCAGATGCTAGTAAGTCGGAAAGATTTTGGGCGTGGGTTGTTACAAATGAATATATATATCTTATATAAATTATATTCAATATGTTATCTTTAAAATATCATATAAAGTACCTTGATAACATATTCTGGACTAATTTTGAATGCATTGTGGACGTTTTAGGAATTACGATGTCTTACGGACATCTTATGGACATCCGTAGGACTTTGAAATGGGATATCCTGAGGATATCTCTAGGTATAGCATGAGGTGCTCATTTGCTATTCCTCAGGACATCCTGAGTATATCCCGGGATAAAATTTGGATATCCACAGGATATCCGTAATGTCCGTCCTGGATGTCCTTCGGATTTCCCGAGGATGTCATAGTGCTGTCTGGGAACTTTCAAATAAACTAACCGGAAAGGTTTTGGAAATGCATTTACTGGGATATAATGCTTGTGGACCTTTTACGAATGTTGAGGAGAGATTAAAAAAGGGGTGGAAAGGAATAAATCCTTTAGATGAACATTGCAAACAACACGATCTTTTTTATTATACAAACCCAAATGTAGATTATAGTGAAATAAAGAAAGCAGATAAAACTTTACAAGAAGCAGCGTGGATGAGAGTATTGTCACCAGATGCTAGTAAGTCGGAAAGATTTTGGGCGTGGGTTGTTACAAATGCCATGAAATTAAAAACAAAATTAGGAATGGGATACATGAGTGAAAAAGATTTGTTATCATTATTAAAGAGGGCATTGGAAATATATAAAAAGAATCCACAATTAGCTAAGAACATTTTAAAATATTATGAAGATCAAAATCATCCATATAAAACAGCTGGATTGATGTCAAGCAAGACTATTGAGAACTTAGGGGGTTTTCCTTGGTTAGCAACTCTCCCAATGATATTCACTGGTTTATATTATCTTATGAGTTCGGGTATGGATATATATAGAACAGTTAAAGAGAACAAATTTCTAGATGAAACATTAAAAGAACAGATTAGAAATAATAAGGCATCCGAAGGACGCGACGAAGGACTAACCCACATAGATAAAATTCGGGCAGATAAAATGATGCCATTTGTACATTATAATTTCGATGTGCAGAACTCAGCCTATCTAAAAAAAAATTTAAAAGATGGGGTATCCTTTAGTTTCGATAAATTTAAACACATAAAGTATGGTGAAATAGGATTGGTAGATATATATATTACTGGAGATGATAACACGCCAGAAAGTCTAAGCGTCAAAAGGGTGTCTGAGGGACACCTGAAAGGCGCCGAAAAGGCGTCTCAAAGACTAACAAGTAACACTAGGGAAGTGTCATACGGCGATTTTCCTGAAACTTGGCATACAAGTAGTACATGGAAAACTATTAGACACGTATATTGTTATATCGGCCCGAAAGCCGTTTCTTTTTGCTACAAATTCGCCTCAAAGTTATGCTCATTTCTTACTTTTTTGCAATTTTCGCACTTTTTGACAGGGTGTAAAACTTTTGAAAAGATGCGACCGCCATATTGGATCCGCCATTTTGAATTCTTAAAAACGGACTTTAGATTCGTTATCAGCGACCCCAAAAACCCTTAGTTACCTGATTTCGCAACAATCGTAAAAATAATTCGTAAAATAGTCGAACCTATCCCCAAAATAGATAAGGGTGATTTCTACCCTTCAAACGGCTTTCGGGCCGATATAACAATATACGTGTCTAATAGTTTTCCATGTACTACTTGTATGCCAAGTTTCAGGAAAATCGCCGTATGACACTTCCCTAGTGTTACTTGTAAGTCCAAGGGACGCTAAGTCCGAAGGACGCATAGTCCAGGGAGCGCTTAGTCCGAAGGATGCTTTATCATCTGAAATTACATTTTTATTTGTGCCGGAAGAACTAAATTTAGAGGATGCGCCTGAAAGGCGCCTGGAAGGCTATGTCCGAAGAATACTAACAAAGTATACAATAACTATTAATTTAGGTCATGGTCTTAATTCAGCTGAAGATATTCAAAAGAATGTCATATATAAAGTTAAAAATATTCTAAAAACTGAAAAAAAGAACTGGGCACCAAAATATAAAATTGATTTAGAAGTGAGTTCTATTACCGTTGAATTTGATAAAAACAATAAATTAGTGAACAAAATATTTGACGCAATAGAATCAAAGGTGTTACCCTCTGAAAATGAAGGACTTTCTCTTATTAAAAAATAACCCGGTAAAATTAATCTAGGTTTACTAATCCAGGTTGTATTTGCTATTCAAAACTTAAAAAATCTTATAGAAGAAGAATGAATAAATCTCATAGAAGAAGTACCGCTAGCTTTTGATATAAACAAATTTAAATTTGAAAAGAATAATAACAAGGGTATATAGTCCTGTAAAATTAATAATAACCCATCCTGGTAAAATATTTGATATTCCACAATATGCTGTTATATATCGGGTAAAGAAACTATATTCAAAAAGGAAAATCAGAAGGGAGTCACTCTTAGCTCAGGTCAAGCATCTGAAAGACACCTGAAAGGCGCCGAAAAAGTCCGAAGGACGCTTAGTCCAAGGGACGTTAAGTCCAAAAGACGCCCTTGATATGTGTGTATATTCAAATTTTGTGGAAGGACCGATATTTAGATTTGTTGCAAATAAATTACCTGCTTATATCAAACCCGCGAATGTAATGTATTTTCGTTTGGGAGATAACATAGGTATATTTGATAAATTAAAACTTACTTTCGAAGGAGAGGGTCTAAACTTAACTCAGGTCAAGCCCTTAAAAAATGTGAGCGTAATGGTTGACTTACATGAAACAGAATGAAATAATTTTCTTATATGGTGTGACGTTGCCGTCTCGCGCGCGTCCGCCGAGTTCCTCTCCGATCGAAAAGCGCGGGCTAAAGGGCCGCGCCAGTCGAATCATTGCGAGAACCGTACCGTTACCTCCAGAGAGGCGTCATTAATTGAGATTTCGAGCTTAATATTAATTTCGTTTATGATTTTCTTTCGTATGAATAATTCATTTGGGAGCCTCATCGGAAGAAAGAGCGGAAAGTCGCTGAAGCGTCACGGAAAATACGATCGCCAATCAAGGAAGACCTTGGAGGGACAAGGAGCCAGCAATTTGGAAATCCAAAACATCTAACGACCAAACTAGCTACGTCACGACGGGATCAGGACCCGCACACGTGATGCGCAACGCACGGGATAGCGAGGGGATCCTCGCGCAAGGACACAGGCAGTTGCGGATCCGGTCCCCGCGGAGGAGCTGCAATTCTGCACCCGATGGCGTGACGCAGTCCCGGAAAAGACGGAAAGAAGGGTGGCAGCGATACTTCCGGCCAAGCCGTTCGCTTCAGACCCCGCGACGGCCCCGCCAAGAGGGCCCCAGCGAATTATTGTTTATAACACCGGGGGCGCGCGCACCCCCGTTACGACCGTGAGCGCGCCGCCCGCCGGCCACAGCGCGTGATAACGCGTGATTGGTCGCGATAATACGCACCCCGTGTGCGCAGCCCCGGCTGGCCCACAGGTATCGATTCTGGATCGCGACGATCCAGGATCAGACTGGTGCGAGCCTGCGAGCCGATAGCGAGCGTGTGAGATCGGGAGCGAATAATTTTGTAATTGAGAGGACGATAGCGAGGCGAGAGCGAGCGGAGAGGATCCCGGCGATCGGCAG
The DNA here is from genome assembly GCF_003651465.1 of Formica exsecta. Classification (NCBI taxonomy): domain Eukaryota; kingdom Metazoa; phylum Arthropoda; class Insecta; order Hymenoptera; family Formicidae; genus Formica; species Formica exsecta. The sequence goes on along the minus strand of NW_021848427.1, from coordinate 8,852 downwards.
CTGAGAAGGACGGACCCGAAATTCGAGCCCCGGAGCCTCGAAAGTATCGGTTTCCGCGGATCGAGACATTACCTCGCGTTTTTAAGGAATCGTGTGTCGTCTCTCTGGAGATTCGGATTCCGTAAATTATATTTGCGTTGGTTCTCGCACGTCTAGCGTTTAAGTTTCGTTTGTGCTGTATGTCGGTCGTTTGAGTGGGAGTGTGATTCACGTCAATTTATTATATTACTTTTGTCTTTCGTTTGTGAATCTTCGCGTCTAAACTTTGCGTGCACGTCCGGTGCAACTTTCCTTCACGATTATTGTACGGGTTACGTGATAGTGTGAATCGCGTAAATTCGACGTATTATATCGGCTGTAAAGCACCGCGTCTCGAAATTGTGAGCGCGTTTTGGTAAAGTTTTCTCGCGATTCTCGTCGGAATAGCGAGAGTGTGTGCTGAGTGTTCGATTCTGCGTAACATGTCTGTCCGAAATCAAAGCATGTCCGCGTTGCGTTAATTGCCTGTTAGTCTTAAGTTGCGTAGTAATAGTTTAGCGATAGCAGCGGGCGATAAGGTCGCCGTTGACGGGGTGATATCGGAGGTTGGAGCGGATTCACGCCCGAATTAAAGAAGAACGTAATAATCGACCTCTTCGCCGTTCGAGGCGTAATTCAAGCCGAACGAACATTCCGGCCGATTTATCGGGCCGACTTCGGCGTACATTCCGGGGTTTCGCGCCCCGCGTCTAACACCCAGTCTCGCAGCCGCGTTTCTTTTACCGCAGCCGTATATCCGCGCGGTTTATCATTACTATTCTCGAGGAGCTGCGGCTCCCGCTATTATAATAAATCTGTTAATTTCTCTGTTTAATTTACGAGTTTCCTTTCAGTTGTGCTTGTCGTTTCCGTAATTGTCGCCTCCTGCATAAATTATCGCGTTCGATCAACACTCGCCCTGCCCCTCTACCGTTAGGCGAGCTAGTCAGCCCGTGGCGGATTCCGACAATTTCTTTCGCGTCTATCTCGCGCTTAATTCGTGCATTTCGCAGCAGGAAAAGGAGGAGTTTCTGAGAGAAAGAGGGGTACAAGGCGAGGAGGAGGAGGAAAGGGAGTATGAGGAGCTAGAAGAGAGAGATAGGAAAAAGCAGAAGGAAGAAAGGGAAAAGAAAATAGGAGAATCGAGGTACAATAAGTGGTACAGAAGAGTGAGGGGTGAGGACACTCCAGAGTATTTGAAAAAGGGATGGGCGGAAAGTAGATGGAGAAGAGTATTAAGATTCAGAATAGGAAAACGAAATAAGAGAAGGGTTATACTGGGAGAGAGAGGAGAAGAGGACATGTAGATTGTGTGGAGGAGTGGAAGAGACTTGGGAACATGTATGGGAAGGGTGCACGGGAGAGGGGAGAGGGAGGGAGTAGAGCTGGCAGGATGCGGTGGAAAGGATGCTGGGAGGTGAGGGAGGAGGAGAGGAATGGATAAAAGAGATAGAAAGAGCGAGAGGGGTAGAGAGCAGGGAAGGGGAAAAGGGTGGAGAAGAGTGGAGTGGGGAAAGGAGGGAGTAAAAGGGGTGAACGTATGAAGGTGGGGGGAGAGAATGAAGAGAGAGGGAAGGGAAGGAGAACAGGGGTAAGGAGAAGGGTGAGAGAGAGAAAGAGAGGAGGAGGAGAGAGAAAGAGAGAGAGTGAGAGGGAGAGAGAGAGAGAAAGAGAGAGAGGGTGGAGGATGAAAGAAGAATGAAAGAGGAAAGAGGGGCGGAAGAACTATAAGGAAGAACAGCGGAAGCGGGGGTCCAGTAGAGATAAGGTTTAGCGTAAGATAGACGTAAGTAGTATGTAAGTTAGAGATAAAGCAGTAGGAGAATAAAGCGGAGAGAGAAAGAGAGAATGACGGAAAGGGCGATGATAGGGCGAAGCATGTACATAATGTATTAGATTAAGGAATAGGTTAAGGGATTGTAAAGATTGTAACCCCATTAGGGATCAATAAACTTTGTGACGTTGCCGTCTCGCGCGCGTCCGCCGAGTCCCTCTCCGATCGAAAAAGCGCGGGCTGAAGGGCCGCGCCAGTCGAATCATTGCGAGAACCGTACCGTTACCTCCAGAGAGGCGTCATTAATTGAGATTTCGAGCGTAATATTAATTTCGTTTATGATTTTCTTTCGTATGAATAATTCATTTGGGAGCCTCATCGGAAGAAGGAGCGGAAAGTCGCTGAAGCGTCACGGAAAATACGATCGCCAATCAAGGAAGACCTTGGAGGGGCAAGGAGCCAGCAATTTGGAAATCCAAAACATCTAACGGCCAAACTAGCTACGTCACGACGGGATCAGGACCCGCACACGTGATGCGCAACGCACGGGACAGCGAGGGGATCCTCGCGCAAGGACACAGGCCCGTGCGGATCCGGTCCCCGAGGAGGGACTGCAATTCTGCACCCGATGGCGTGACGCGGTCCCGGAAAAGACGGAAGGAAGGGTGGCAGCGATACTTCCGGCCAAACCGTTCACCTCAGACCCCGCGACGGCCCCGCGAAAAGAGCCCCAGCGAATTATTGTTTGTAATATCGGGGGCGCGCGCACCCCCGTTACGACCGTGAGCGCGCCGCCCGCCGGCCACAGCGCGTGATAACGCGTGATTGGTCGCGATAATACGCACCCTGTGTGCGCAGCCCCGGCTGGCCCACAGGTATCGATTCTGGATCGCGACGATCCAGGAGGAGACTGGCGCGAGCTTGCGTGCGAGATAGAAGCGTAAGCGAGAGGACCGTTTTGGCGAGAGAAAATACGAGAGCGATAGCGAGACGAGAGCGAGCGGAGAGGATCCCGGCGATCGGCAGCTGCGAAAGGACGGACCCGAGGGAGAGGACGTCAACGTCGCTGACCCCGTGTAACCACCACGAGAGGAAAAGTACCGGTGAGGTTATCCTCCGCCATATTCGCCACTCGCGATCGCGCCCGGAATCGTTTCGTTCTGTCGTCGTCGCCGTGAATTCGTACTTTGGTGTACGGGCTAAGCCCGATTCTTTGGTGTAGATTTTCGCGTCACGGCCACGTCGTCAAGCGATTCGAGCCCCGGAGCCTCGAAAGTATCGGTTTCCGCGGATCGAGACATTACCTCGCGTTTTTAATAAACCGTGTGTCGTCTCTCTGGAGATTCGGATTCCGTAGATTATATTTGCGTTGGTTCTCGCACGTCTAGCGTTTAAGATTCGTTCGTGCTGTATGTCGGTCGTTTGAGTGTGAGTGTGATTTGCGTCAATTTGTTATATTATTTATGTCTTTCGTTTGTGAATCTTCGCGTCGAAACTGTGCGTGCACGTCCGGTGCAACTTTCCTTCGCGATTATTATATGGGTTACATGAGAGTGTGAATCGCGTAAATTCGACGTATTATATCGGCTGTAAAGCACCGCGTCTCGAAATTGTGAGCGCGTTTTGTGAGAGTTTCCTCGCGATTCTTGCATGAATTGCGTGCGTGTGTGTGTCGAGTATTCAATTCTGCGTAATCTGTCCGTCCGAAATCGAAGCATGTCCGCGTTGTATTAATTGCCTGTTAATCTTAAGTTGCGTATTAATAATTTGGCGGTAATAGCGGGCGATAAGGTCGCCGTTGGCGAGGTGATATCGATAATTGATTCGGACTTACGCCCGAATTATAGACGAACGTAATAATCGATTTTTTCGCAGTGCGAGGCGTAATTCAAGCCGAGCGGAGATTCCGGCCGATCTAACGGGTCGGTCTCGGCGTACGCAGTACGGGGTTTCGCGCCCCGCGTCTAACACCCAGTCTTGCAGCCGCGTTTCTTTTACCGCAGCCGTATATCCGCGCGGTTTATCATTATTATTCTCGAGGAGCTGCGGCTCCCGCTATTATAATAAATCTGTTAATTACTTTGTTTAATTGGCGAGTTTCTTTTCAGTTGTGTTTGTCGTATCCGTAATTGTCGCCTCTTGCATAAATTATCGCGTTAGGACAACACTCGCCCTGCCCCTCTACCGTTAGGCGAGCTAGTCAGCCCGTGGCGAATTCCGGCAATTTCTTTCGCGTCTATTTCGCGTTTATTTCGTGTGTTTCGCGAATTGATACGTGAAAGATTGTATCTGGCGCCCAAGTTCGATTCTCGCGATTATTTCTCGGATCTCGTCACGGTACGCGCGGAACTCCTAACATCCTGTTCCCACCTGGCGCGTGGATCTTTTTTTCCGTTTTCCCGTTTTTGTCAACGACCATTCCGCATCTCCCGTTCGGCGAATTAGCTCCTGTTCGTCGGCGCAATTTACACCCGCGCGACGGAGAGAACGAGTCGGCGGCCGCGTTTATCGCTCAGCCGCGGGACGGTAGGAAAAGTCGTCGCAATAAATATAAGCGTCCTATGGACTAAGCGTCCCTTAAGAATGTTTCCAGTATGGAAAAAAAATATTAATTGAAAGAAAAAAAAACATCTTAAGCAGATTTACAAGTGAATTAACACTGTGCCAGTGACCTGCTAGGACATTGCCGAAGGGAGCGTCTGAAAGACTAAGTCCGAAGGATGCAAAAACTTCTGTGAGGAAAATCACCTGACAGTATGTGCTCGTCAGCGCTGGTTTTTTTTTTATTTTGAGTACATACCGTCAGGTGATTTTTTTCTTTTTAGTTCCAGTTAACTTTAATTCATTGCTTGATTCAGAGTTTAACACTCTTATAGGGGCCCCTGAGGTATACAATCTTTTCTAATTCATATCTAGTTTCCTAGATGTGACAGAAAGAATTGTATAGCTTTTGTCGAATGCTTCACATTCAAGAACCGAAGGTTTGTCGAAGAACTAGAGGTTTGCCTATTCCTATTCCTGGCGCCAGGACACACACACA
>NW_021848427.1:0-2283 GCF_003651465.1 Formica exsecta | reverse complement strand
GCTTCACATTCAAGAACCGAAGGTTTGTCGAAGAACTGGAGGTTTGCCTATTCCTATTCCTGGCGCCAGGACACACACACACACACAACACCGCTCAGTTATTTTTTACATGCCATATTATTTACCAAGTCGGCCGCACTTGGCAAATAAAATCTTGGATTGGGTGGATTCGAACCGGCAATCTCAAGATTACTAGGCATGTGTTATCTCCCTGAGCCATACAAAGATAACAGTTAAACATGACTAATTACTGAGTGATATGTGATCCGAGCGCTTCGACGCTTACGCTTCGACGCTTAGTCCGTAGGACGCACTTCATGTAAGTCAATCATTACGCTCACATTTTTTAAGTTTTGAATCTTAGCTGTGAAGGTCAAACCCCTAATTCAGAGTTTAACACTCTTGACTTTTTTTTCTCTTTTATTTTTGTTATAAACTTTTTAGTATTTTTGCAAACCTTTGGTTCTTGAATACGAAGCATTCGACAAAACTTTGTTTCAGTTTCATCGTATCTAAAAGCATACATTTTAGACCTTAATCCAACCCATTTTCTTAAAGCTAACCCGAGATATTCATCTTCGAATAAACCGATTACTTTTTTATTTACTTGTGGCATCCAATCGATTTTATGATTACTTGTATCAAAATAATGTATATTGTTTTTTATATCCATGTAAAGATCATCTGTTTCCACATAAATAATACTTAGTCGTTGTATTATAATTGGTCTTGATTCAGAGTTTAACACTCTTAATTCAGGTCAAGCGCCTGAAAGGGTTAGTCCGAAGGACGCCTTTGGAATTTAGGATTTCTGTCAATATTTCGCGGGTTTTTTCCAATATTTTGTTAGTTTCTTTCAATATTTTGAGAGTTCTTCTTTTTGTTGTCTCTTTTTTTTTAATTTTGGTGCTTTTATGGGTGAGCGTGAACAAAAACAATCGTTTACATCGAGTAAGTTTTTAATTAATGAATCTAAACTTTTGTCCATAAATCTATATGTATCAATGAATACATATCTCACCTCCATATGTATATTATTAATATCTCCTTTCTTTTTAATGATGGTTTTCGAATTGCATTCTTTACAGGTTTCAATAATTCCATTCTTATATTTTTTATTGCATTCTTTACATTTTGATACGTCATACTGTTGTTCATATTGATCAACAACTACGTTGTTTATGAAAATTGTAATATAATTTTCTTTTGTGTTTGGCATTATATTTAAAGCTTTCTTATTTTTCTGCCCGTTTTCGTATTTAGCTCCTAGTTTCAAAATCCACCTTAGAAATAATTTAGAATCATATTTCAAATTATGAAATAATATTGGTACAAAATTTGGTAATTTTAGTTTTAAATTGCAGTTGCTATGCGCTGCTACTCGATAACGTCCTGTATAGTGATCGTGATCTCTTATTTTTATTAATTTTTCATTAAATTCATTATTTCTTAATTTCATATTTGCAAATTCACCATTACAAATATGGCATTTTTTAGCTTTTCTGAAATTGTCAATATCTTCTTTTGTCATTGCTATAGGTTTATTTACTTTTCTAAGTTCATAATATCTTTTTGCATATTTAACAATAAGGTTGTTAAATTCATTCATTAACTGTTCAACACTCCCGTTATTTATTAATTGTGTTTCGTCTATTGCATCAAAGCAGAAACTATTCGGCTTATGTTCGTGAATGACATCGACATTCTTCATAATTGACAAACCTTCGGTTTTTGAATGCGAAGCATTTGACTTTTGTAATGTTGCTTCAAAATCTGAACTAACTGTATATGGGTGATATTGCTCTGCACCTATGGAAAAATATTGTCTATTTAATTTACTAGGCATTTTTATCTTTTGTTTTTCATATATACACAGAGCAACATGATCATTATACTTTTCTTCTTTCTCAAACGAATCATTACATTTTTCGCACAAGTATCGCTTTCTGTGTCTTTTTATTATATGTCCTCTTACATTCATAGCATGTGTAACTGATTCCATATTTTAATTTTTTTGATTTAACAAAATTACAATGTGGTTTAATAATTTGACATGTGGAACATTTCCTCTCCATTTATTATATAAAATTTTTATTAATTCATCATCACCAAAAGTGCGCGCTAGAAAGGTGACTGAAAGGCTTAGCCCATAGGGTGATAAGTCCGAAGGACGCTTAGTCGTTGTATTATAATTGGTCTTGATTCAGAGTTTAACACTCTTAATTTAGGTCAAGCGCTTGAAAGGGTTAGTCCGAAGGACGCCCTTGGAATTTAGGATTTCTG
>NW_021848426.1:0-229 GCF_003651465.1 Formica exsecta | reverse complement strand
ATTCCAGAGGTATGAAAAGTAATCATTTTGACATCATTTTGATGTGTGTGTGTGTGTGTGTAATTTGACATCAAAACGACTATTTTTGCGCTACTTAAGATTATTACTAGAAAAATGGATTATAAGATTTATAATTGAATGTACCTATTTATTTCCTCTTGTTCTTGATTTTCTATAGCCATATATCTAAAAAAAATTTTTAAATAATTTTTTACTTATTCATATTATT
>NW_021848425.1:16104-16411 GCF_003651465.1 Formica exsecta | reverse complement strand
CGTAAAACTCCGGATAAGCTACTTGGTAGCGTCGCGGCCCCTGTATATAGGCAAATCGTTGACAAGCTGGAACGAATTTTTATATATACTTGGCGTCGCGACGCTACCGCGTCGCTTGATATGCATATTAGGTTACCCACCGATGACTTTGACCTTGACATATGTTGTCAAGGACATAACCCTGAGTAACTTTTCCTTATAACTTAACCGGCGGTCTCTTATAGTTTCTGAGATATTTAAAGTTATGATTTCACAATTTTAATGATTTTTCTATTATAAAATAAAGAAAAATAAAGGTTGTTTATAT
>NW_021848425.1:14482-15501 GCF_003651465.1 Formica exsecta | reverse complement strand
ACACCGCACGATTGGACACGCACACTGCACGATTGGACACTGCACGATTGAACACCGTACGATTGGACACTGCACGATTGAACACCGCATCATTGGACACTGCACGATTGGACACCGCACGATTGGACACTGCACGATTGAACACCGCATTATTGGACACCGCACGATTGGATACCGGTAATTATGCATAAAAAGGACACAAGCAGAAGCATAAATTTTAGATTTAAATCAGAAATAGGTATGGGTTAGGTTATATTTTCCGGAAGTGGAGCCCCCCCGTAGGGGGGGGGGGCGGAACTCCCTGCGTCCACGCATATACTTTCTCATCCATGCAACAATTGTGGGGCGGACTGTCTCTCTGTCTCTATATTATTATCCAAATGTTAACTTTAAATATCTCAGAAACTATAAGAGACCGCCGGTTAAGTTATAAGGAAAAGTTACTCAGGGTCATGTCCTTGACAACATATGTCAAGGTCAAAGTCATCGGTGAGGTGTAACCTAATATGCATATTTACCATATATTTAAATTTTTAAAAGATAAAACAATATTGAATTGTAACGATACCGTCACTAACGGCCTAGCGGACCGATCAACCACGCGCTTTTCGAGGTTCGGCGCTTATGGCGTCCCTAAGTTCCCACACCCGTGTCACGGCCCCACCGTAGGGACCATCCCACCACACGTGGAATCGCGCGAGTCCAGCCGCCGGTATATAAGGCGCTCCGGCGAGCGTAGCGTTTCCAGTTCCTGATCCCGATTCCTGGCACGTACAACTCTCCGTATCCTGAACCGACTCTCGCGTTATACCAGGCTACGGGCTTCCCGTAGTTAGGCCGGGCTTCCCGGTCTAGTTGATAAGTCCGTACCGCGTTATACCGTAAGACTGTTTTGTATATACCGCGACCGTTTCTACCATACGACCACTTTGGTCTCCGTGTACCGTTCCGAATAAAGACCGCGACCTGTTAGATGGTAATACCGCTTTGTACATATACCGCGACCTGCTATATTGTAA
>NW_021848425.1:524-13561 GCF_003651465.1 Formica exsecta | reverse complement strand
GCGCTCCGGCGAGCGTAGCGTTACCAGTTCCCGATCCCGATTCCTGTCACATACAACTCGGACGGCGCATCCTGATACCCCGCGTTACACCAGGCTACGGGCTTCCCGTAGTTAGGCCGGGCTTCCCGGTTGCTGGGACGGCGCATCCTGATACTTCGCGTTATACCAGGCTACGGGCTTCCCGTAGTTAAGCCGGGCTTCCCGGTTGCTGGGACGGCGCATCCTGATACCTCGCGTTATACCAGGCTACGGGCTTCCCGGTTGCTGGGACGGCGTCTCCTGTTAGTTGATAAATCCGTACCGCGTTATACCGTAAGACCGCTTTGTATATACCGCGACCGTTTCTACCATACGACCACTTTGGTCTCCGTGTACCGTTCCGAATAAAGACCGCGACCTGTTAGATGGTAATACCGCTTTGTACCTATACCGCGACCTGCTATATTGTAATACCGTTGTACATAGATCGTAACCCGTAAGACCGTTCCGGTCTCCGCGTCCTGATAGATTCTAGTACCGCCTTGTATATACCGCGACCTGATTGTATCGTAAGCCCGCACTGTATATACCGCGTAGTCTAACTGTAGAGTTAATTAACCATTAGGATTTCCGCCAGTGTCGCGCCGATTCCACCTTCACACACACGGCCTTCAGGCTACTACGGAGCGTCAGTCCTTTTAAGGATAGAACGCCGAGAACGCCGACGCCCCGTCCTTTTAAGGATAAGGCAGCCAGGCAGTTGGAATTACGTTGAAGGCCACGCGACACCCCATAGCATTTAAGATCTGTCTGTTCCGCTTAGAATAACCTCAGTTGCTTGCATGCGAACCTCGCGATTGCAGAACACGACCGCTTGAGCCACGCTCGCTTCCCAAGCTCCACGCGCGAAACGCTACACGCGAAAATTCTGTACGCACCGCTCTTGCATGTCGCATTGCGAACAACAACCGCTCACGCGAAACTCTGTACGCACCGCTCATCCACTTGAATAAACATAATTGTTTAAACCGCTTATACCGAGGTAAAATAAGTTGGAGTTTCCCCCTTCTCCCGAATCCTGGCACCGGCGAGCCTTGATCCGCGGCGTACGGGAAAGGTGAACCGTTACAGAATTAATTCTATGTTCATTTAGGCTACCTTTTCATATTCTATCAAAATATAGATTTATGAATTTATTATTCTTAAATTGTTTTAATCATTATAAAGCAAAATAATTATTTAAATTTTTTTATTGTAGGTGTTCCAGCAGAGGAGTAACATTTGAATGTTAATCAAAATTCTGAAGGACAAACCAATAATGAGCACACGATTGAAAATAATATAAATGGTAATATTTCAATAATAACCACCAAATGCGTTTTCCGTGTACGCTTTGGTTGAAGAATGTATCCCAGAAACGATCAAATCGTGAACTGGTTGTTGAAAGAAATATCTCCCACCAAAAACGTTTTGCATGTGCGCTCTGGTTATTAAAAAGATAACAAAAAAATATATACATCTTCGTTATTAGGAGGCAATCCTTATGAGAAAAAATACTCCAAAGATGTCCAGTATGAGGAAACGGTTTTGTAATATTATAGCAAGCAATAAACTGCTGCCTTTTTGAAAATGATAAGAAATTATGATTTAAAAAAATTGATCCTGATACTCGTAACAATATTGGCCAGAAAAAAGATGCCTCAATCTCGCTTGCAAATTATAATCGCAGATATGAAAATAACAAATAATATTTTTTGGTTGCGTTGATTGACGATAATAAAGAGCCACAACCAGCAGGTAACTGCATTATATGCTTAAGTGAAAAAGCATTATATGTATTTGTACCATGCGGACATTTATGTGCGTGTGACACATGCAGCAATAATTTAACACATAAAAAATGTCCAATGTGCAATCTACCTTATAATAATTGCATGAAAACAATTTCATCTTAAAGTAAGGTAAGTAAAAAACGTATGAGGCTTATATGCGCATAGTTTTAAAACGAACACTAATTACATTATTCAAATATATTCCAATTCTATTTAACTAAGCAATTTGATTTATCAACAATTATGTTAAACGGCACTTATTTAAAGATTTGCATATAATTAGATCATTGTAATTGCAAATTGCAGTAAAATTTTTGTAATATTTCTTTACATTTTCAAAGTTATACCAATATCGCCATTATACGTTTTGCCATAAGATTTTTTCGATATTGTTTAGTTTTTGAGATATTCTACCGTTGCATTTAAAGTGAAACACCTTGTATACAAAAGCAACGATAGAATATTTCGAAAACTACAAAATCTCGAAAAAATCTTATGGCAAAACATTTTAGGTTTTGAAAAAAAAGTACAATGGTGATATTAGTATAACTTTGAAAATATAAAGAAATGTTATAAAAATTTCACTGCAATTTGCAATTACAATGATCTAATTATATGCAAATATTACAGTATCAACAATTGATTCTTTCCGTCATTCTATGTATAAAAGTATTAAAGTAAAATTGTCGAAAAATTAATACTTTACAATACTTTACATATTTAACATTTAATCCGAAAAGAATTAGAATAAACAATGAAATATCTAAAAGTATTCATTTTGTGATGATCACAATTCAACACTTTTATATGCAGAATGATGAGTGGAACCAAGTTCCTATTTAAAAAATTCTAGTTGATCTTAACTTAATTTTCAAAAGGTTATCCAAAATCAAACCAATAGCCATCTAATATCCTCCATGAAATCTTACAACTTTTGTCTGAAGCATTCTTATTAAAAATATATAATTTGCAAGATATTTAAGACAGAAAAATACCCTGCATAATAGTTTATATAATTTTCTCTATATTTATAATATTTTATCTAATAATAAATGATAATAAAATCATTTTTGTTATTTCAGAAACATCTATATAACAGAATTCATAATTCTGTAAATAAATATATGCTTTATTTGTACGAAAAAGATAGCAGTTCAATAAAGCCAAAATTATCGAAACCAAAGGATCTGCAGAAATAAGCGTAAATAATATAATGTTAAATGTATATCCGACACATGGCTGTGCATTTGAGCGTGATATTTATTCATATCTATAATATATGTATCAAAAATAACAGTTAAGACAATATATAACAATAATATGTTTCTTTATACAATATGTTTCTTTTTTATGTGTAATTAGCTGTCGAATGTATTTGTGACAGCGTTTCGACTTTTGTTTTGTTTTATAAGTAACCGACGTATATTTCAGCCAATTCGGCAGAAACAGTTGTTTGTTCTGTTTAATTTCTTGCTTAATATTCTCATTGTCTAAGGCAAGGATATGAGCACAAAGACAACGTAACAGACGTAAGTCAATACTACAATATTTCCGAAGATGTTATTACTAAATTCCACAATAACTATGTAACATATTAAATTTACAACACGACGAAGCTTATGCGTTGCTTACATGTATGATTTACGTCTGCTACATCGCCTTTGTGCTCATATCCTTATCCAAAAAAAGTATTTTGTAGTTTTCATAGGTGTAACAAAATTAGATATTGTACGTATTAATAAGAAGCGATTGTAATATGTGATAACTTTTTTTACGTGTGCAATATTGTTTCTCCAAAAATATATTATTCTTTAAGCCATCATCTTTATGTTGTCAAAAAAATCCTCTTCATCATCCATCTTCATTGTAAAATAAATAATAAACTCTCCAAAATAAGATTTTGCATACATAGGAAATATGTTAACTACTTTATAAAGATTTGTTTTAATTATATGCAATGCACGATACGTAATTTCGATCTCATACATAAAACAAATTAATAAAAAAAAATAAAAGTCTACGAAATTTGTCAATGATTCTCTTCTTAATGATATTCAAATTTTTCGATGCTTAAGAAATATAGTTAAATTAATCGTTTTAATGATATAGATGTAATGACGATTATGTAATTGAATATTGTTATGATACACTTCCTAACCTAGACAGAATTTTTCTTTTCTTATATATTATCTTTATAATTACTGCAATACATAAGATACGCTGAGTTAGGAAAGAAGAAATATCTCATATACCACAATACACTACGTCAACCAACTGCTTGACATAAAATACAAAATACTATTAATCGCAACAATAAAAAAATCGTGTTTAATATAATCAATTTCAACGTGGTCAATTGAGACAGTGGTCAATCAGAACCGTGATCAATCGGGAACGTGGCCAATCGAGACCGTGGTCAATCGGGACCGTGGCCAATCGAGACCATGGTCAATCGGGACCGTGGTCAGTCGGGACCGTGGTAAATATTAACGTGGTCAATCGGGACCGTGATCAATCGGGACCGTGGTCAATATCAACGTGGTCAATCGGGACCGTGGTCAATCGGGACGTGGCCAATCGGGACCGTGGTCAATATCAACGTGGTCAATCGGGACCGTGGTCAATACAACGTGGTCAATCGCAACGTGGTCAATATCAACGTGGTCAATCGCAACGTGGTCAATATCAACGTGGTCAATCGCAACGTGGTCAATATCAACGTGGTCAATCGCAACGTGGTCAATATCAACGTGGTCAATCGCAACGTGGTCAATATCAACGTGGTCAATCGCAACGTGGTCAATATCAACGTGGTCAATCGCAACGTGGTCAATATCAACGTGGTCAATCGCAACGTGGTCAATATCAACGTGGTCAATCGCAACGTGGTCAATATCAACGTGGTCAATCGGGACCGTGGTCAATATTAACGTGGTCAATATTAACGTAGTCAATATCAACGTGGTCAATCGGGACCGTGGTCAATATTAACGTGGTCAATATTAACGTGGTCAATATTAACGTGGTCAATATTAACGTGGTCAATATTAACGTGGTCAATATTAACGTGGTCAATATTAACGTGGTCAATATTAACGTGGTCAATATTAACGTGGTCAATATTAACGTGGTCAATATTAACGTGGTCAATATTAACGTGGTCAATATTAACGTGGTCAATATTAACGTGGTCAATATTAACGTGGTCAATATTAACGTGGTCAATATTAACGTGGTCAATATTAACGTGGTCAATATTAACGTGGTCAATATTAACGTGGTCAATATTAACGTGGTCAATATTAACGTGGTCAATATTAACGTGGTCAATATTAACGTGGTCAATATTAACGTGGTCAATATTAACGTGGTCAATATTAACGTGGTCAATATTAACGTGGTCAATATTAACGTGGTCAATATTAACGTGGTCAATATTAACGTGGTCAATATTAACGTGGTCAATATTAACGTGGTCAATATTAACGTGGTCAATATTAACGTGGTCAATATTAACGTGGTCAATATTAACGTGGTCAATATTAACGTGGTCAATATTAACGTGGTCAATATTAACGTGGTCAATATTAACGTGGTCAATATTAACGTGGTCAATATTAACGTGGTCAATATTAACGTGGTCAATATTAACGTGGTCAATATTAACGTGCTCAATATTAACGTGGTCAATAGGGACCGTGGTCAATATCAACGTGGTCAATCGGGACCGTGGTCAATATTAACGTGGTCAATATTAACGTGCTCAATATTAACGTGGTCAATAGGGACCGTGGTCAATATCAACGTGGTCAATCGGGACCGTGGTCAATATTAACGTGGTCAATCGGGACTGTGGTCAATATTAACGTGGTTAGGTTAGGTTAGGTTCAATATTAGTGGTCAATATCAACGTGGTCAATCGGGTCCGTGGTCAATTTGAACCGTGGTCAATTGGGACCGTGGTCAATCGGACCGTGGTCAATCGGGACCGTGGTCAATCGGGACTGTGGTCAATATTAACGTGGTTAGGTTAGGTTAGGTTCAATATTAGTGGTCAATATCAACGTGGTCAATCGCAACGTGGTCAATCGGGACCGTGGTCAATATCAATGTGGTCAATCTGAACGTGGTCAATCGGGACCGTGGTCATTATCAACGTGGTCAATCGGGACTGTGGTCAATATTAACGTGGTTAGGTTAGGTTAGGTTAGGTTCAATATTAGTGGTCAATCGGGACCGTGGTCAATATTAACGTGGTCAAACGGGACGCTCCCGTTGAAAAATAGCAAGAATTGTATATAAGTACATTTCCTGAATTGTATATAAATATATCCACTAAATTTTTATTAACCAAACAATATATTTAATAAATATTTCCTACATATAATACTTGCTATTTTTCAACAAACCAGGTTATTAGTAAAAATACATATATTATACGAGTTATCTTGCATACACAATAATAATTTAGTTACATATGCAGTAATAATTTATTTATTTCTTACCTGATTAAATTATTCAGAAAGTATATAACAAACGCGTAAGCGAGTGTCTCTGCGGTGTAACTATATGCGGTAACTAAACGCGTAAGCGAGTGTCTCTGCGGTGTAACTATATGCGGTAACTAAACGCGTAAGCGAGTGTCTCTGCGGTATAACTAGATGCGGTAACTAAACGCGTAAGCGAGTGTTTCGCGATAGAATGTTTTTGCGAAGCCCATGTAACAAAGAAGAAATTAAATTAAATGTAATTTAATGCAATCTCAAAAATAAATATTATTTTGATCATGTCCGATGTAAGTATATGAAGCACTTACCGGATTAAATCAAATGAAAACTGTCACACTTTTTATAAGCCACACAAGTTTCACAAATTTAATTTATATTATGCAGATCTGAAGATATTGTCGGTTATTACAATTTACAATTATTATCACTGGCGCCAAAAGAAATTACGATGATAATCGCATCTAACACTGGCGCCAAAAGTTGTTACCATGGTAACCGCATCTAAACTAAAGGCGTACATTTATCCATTGAATAGACTTTTAGTTTGTAGTTACTATGGTAATATCCTTTAGCGCCACTGATAGTGAATTATTTTGGATGTGTTCCAAAATTTACTGGCAGTACTGCCAACATGTCGTTATCTTTGTCTAACTTTTGATGAACGAAGATGACGATATGCTGGCAATACTATCAGTAAATTACGGAACGCAGCCTTTGTAATATAACCACTTTACACCATCTTTTTATCATCTTTTCCTCGTTCCGGTAACATCGTCCATTACTAATCTCTTCGGTGAATAATCTCAATCAATCAGTGAATAATCAGTGAATCTCTTTGTTCTTGGACAGCGCAGTGTTATTAGAAGCCTAATAGTAAAGAAGAGAAAGATACTTTTCGACTATGAAGTCTAAATGTAAAGACAAAGAAGATACAAACAAGACGCAAGAAGTAAGTACATTTTTCCTTAATTATCATACGTATGTACACACACACACGCACGCACGCACGCACGCACGCACGCACGCACGCACGCACGCACGCACGCACGCACGCACGCACGCACGCACGCACGCACGCACGCACGCACGCACGCACAGAAAGAGAGAGAGAGAGAGATTATTAATTAATTTTTATTTTTTAGCGTGAACATTTTGAAGAAATCAGCTTTGCGGCGGAAAACGAGATTCTGAAAGTAGAACTGGCAGACATGCAACGCCAGTTGGCAGCTGCTTTGGCTGCAAATAAAAAACAGCCATCGCAGCCACAATTGCAGCCAGTGCAGCCACGGTTACATCCAGCGCAGCCACAATCGCAGCCAGTGCAGCTACATCTGCATCCAGCACAGCCACAATCGCAGCCAGTTATCCATCAGCAACTACTTGAAAATCAAAAAGAGAAAGATCTGCAATGTAAGTGTAAAAATAAGTAAAAAATATTAAATACATATATAAATATACAATAATATTAACAATAATATTAATAATATATTATATATTTATAATATTTACAGCAAAATATAAAACTGCCCGTTGGGCACGAGCCGGCGGGCGAAATCGAGAAAGAGATGGTCGCGGACGTGGTCGTGGACGAGGACAAGGACGAGGACGAGAACGAGAGAATACTATCATCATTAATATGTAGTAAGTCGACCACATATTATAATATAATTTTTAATGCGAATTGTAACATAATCTTATAACAACTTTCAGATAAATAATTTATTAATAATGTATTATCATTGTTACAGAAGATGTGCCAACCAATGTGCTAACCAATGTGCTAACTAATGTGCCAACCGATGTGCCAACCAAAGAGTTTTCTGTCGTTTTTATTCTTAACCAATAAGTTGTAATTTTAATTTTGTATAAGGCTGTTAAATGTGATTATTCTTCTTGTGTGATATTATATTTTAATTTTGTTTATCTCATTTTATTTTATCAAGAAAATAATATATATTAGGAAAATAATATATATATGTAACAATATATGTGCGTTACTTGTTTATTGAAATAAAAACATACAAAATAATTTGTTTTCTGTGATTTACTACTAATGACCCTCTCCAACGAATAGAAAAAGAAAATTGCTGCAATTAATTAATGCAATTTCAAATGTACATCCCGACTGGGCTACCTCCAATGTCAAAGATATATAAAGATTGAGATTTCGACGATCGACAGTTGTACATCATTTTTGCAATCGTACAGTAATATTATCAGCATGATCGCGCAAACGTTTGTGGATCTGCAAGGATCCATTATCGGGCAAAACTTTATCGTGAAGGAAGTAGCGATATTGAGAAATGAATTTGTTCTCTCTCAATACATTTTCGCTAGTTCCGTACCATGGCGTGTGCTACAAAATTTGGAAGATGCTAAGCTTCATGGCTAATTGAACATCACCATGGACTTCAATGGGAAGATGAAAACGTTCCATACAGCATGGCTAGGCGTTTGATTACGAGGGTTGTGATGGGTACGACAGAAGAGGAAGATGGAGCATCTCCTATCGTGTAGGTTAAAGGACGCGAAAAATGAGAATAGCTGGCCGATATACTTGACGATGATGCAAGAAACGACATTACTATTGAGACCTTGGATGCGGACTATGAAGATATCGCTTCGTTAAATAAGCTAGATGTTACTAATACTATGCGCTGTAAGAAGCATTTAAAAAATTGCGCTTTCCAAAATGTATTCAAAATATTCAATTGGTGCACGAATCATCATAAAGATTCACCCAGACATTATTTAGAATAAAATATTGTTAAAATATATTTTTATTCTCTTTTATTCTTCCCTTCTCCTCTTTCTTATCCCGGTATGAAAATATTAAATTTCAGTACGTGACGTTAGATAGCAGCATCAACCATTTAATTAAAATATAGATGTTACATGTCTATAGACATACAATTTTTAAAATATTTGTTTTATTGTTATATAAGTAATTAATTTGTCGTTTGATAGCGGTTCAATGTAGTTGATAGTGGTTCAAACCTGTTCGATAGCTGTTCAATAGCTGTTCGATAACTGTTCAAAGTGGTTCAAAAGCTGTTCGATAGCTGTTCAAAGGCTGTTCGATAGCTGTTCAAAGCTGTTCAAAAGCTGCTCGATATTGGTTCGATAGCTGTTCAAAGGCTGTTCGATAACTAATCGGTAGCTGTTCGATAATGGTTTAATAGTGGTTTGCATATTATAATAATACATTTATATTTAAAAGACTTTAACTATAAATAATTGTCCGTGGGAACGTACTTACTTTTGTCTTCTTATCAAGTGCAGAAGGTAAGCGTTCTTTGTAAATGATACATCCCCTACTTTAAAATGTTTAATCGAGACAATGTCTACCCCGTTGTGTCCGTCACGAAGTTTCAAGCGGTCTGATTAGTGCTACTGTGTGAAGAAAAGTCTAGTGTGTAAAAGCTAATATTTCAAAAATGCCGATATTTCGCCATAATCTTGTACGTTGTAACGGTTCACCTTTCCCGTACGCCGCGGATCAAGGCTCGCCGGTGCCAGGATTCGGGAGAAGGGGGAAACTCCAACTAACTTTACCTCGGTATAAGCGGTTTAAATAATTAGGTTTATTCAAAAAGATATTTAACACTGAAAGCTATGCAAAGCAACATGCGGGTACGGTGTGTACAGAGTTTTTGCGCGGGCGCGGTTGTTATTCGCAAGGTGACGTGCAAGCACGGTGCGTACAGAGTTTCGCGCATGAGCTCGGGAAGCGAGCGTGGCTTAAGCGGCCGTGTTCTGCAGTCGCGGTGGTCGCATGCAAATAAGCTATGATTAATCCAAGGTACAGTACAGATCTTAAACACTACCGGGTGTCGCGTGGCCTTCGATGTAGTTCCAACTGCCTGGCGGCCTTATCCTTAAAAGGACGGGGCGTCGGCGTTCTCGGCGTTCTATCCTTAAAAGGACTGACGCTCCTTAATAGTCTGAAGGCCGTGCGTAAATGTGGAATCGGCGCGACACTTGGCGGGAATCTTAATGTCTAATTAACTCTACAGTCAGAATGCGCGGTATATACAGTGCGGGCTTACAATACGGGCAGGTCGCGGTATATACAAACGGTGCTAGAGTCTATCAGGACGCGGAGACCGGAGCGGTCTTACTGGTTACGGTATATGTACAACGGTCTTACGAACTAACGGGTCGCGGTATTTAGACGGAAAGCTACACGGAGACCAAAGTGGTCTTACGGTGGAAACGGTCGCGGTTTATACGAACGGTGCGCGGGGCGCGGTACGGTCTTACGAACTAGGAGTGCGCCGTCCCAGCAACCGGGAAGCCCGGCATAACCACGGGTAGCCCGTGACCTGGTGTAACGCTTGGGGGCGCCGGTGGCGCGGAGCCTCAGAATTGCGGGCGGCTGGTCGGCCCGCGAGGCTAGTAACGGTATCGTTACAACGTAGTATTCAGTGTGTTCGTGTGCGACATTATGTGTATTCTTATGTATATGTATTAGGGCTCGTGATTGTAATCGATTAGTTGGTTAATTGAAAATCGGTTAACCGGTTGTAACCAAAAGAAACGTTTAATATTCGACTAAACGGTTAATCGGTTAATACGGTTTCGGTTAACCGATTAAACGCTGAAACTGATTAATTACACAGGACCACAGAATAAAAAAAGTATTTTGTTCCGGAAAGAAGACCAACTGTTTCCTAATTAACCAGAATAATCGATTAAATGATTGACCGATTTAAAGATTAATCGAATAATAGTAAACACTCTAACCGATTACCCGTTAACCGATTTTAACCAGAAAATTCGTTTTTAACCGATTAAATGGTTAACCGAATTAATTGGTTTTCATGAGACCTAATATATAAATATTTATTAAATATTATATTTCAGTTCGTGATTATCGATGTCGTGCATCGAAATTATATGCGGTGGGTGCGCGGGAATCTCCAGCGCACGCCAATTTATGGGATGACACTCGAGAGGCCCGCGAATGGGCGGATATTTACCCACGCGTCAACGATGATATATTTGTAACGTTTCACCTTTCCCGACGCCGCGGATCAGGCTCGCCGGTGCCAGAATTCGAGAGAAGGGAGAAACTTCAACTCACTCTTCCTCGGTATAAATGAACAATGGTTTATTCAAGCGGTTATTAAAGATCAAATTAAAGGTTATTAAAGACAAATCAATTAGTGTAAAGAAAAAAACCAATAATTGTTTAAAAAAATATATAGTAAATAATTACATACTTTTTCTTAAAAACAATTATTTTTTTTTTAGTAAAACAATTTAAAATAATTTACATTTGGTAATATGAATATAGCTATTAAGATAAATTTTATTTTTTTAAAGAGTTAGAGAGGATATTGTATTCTTTTATGACTATTTCAATAGACTTACAATTAGTCAAGGTAAATGTATAACACAATTTCGTCAGAGACATTTTAAGACTAATTGTAAGACTCTTTAAGACTTTAAAAAAGTAGAAACATATTACTTATTTTCACGATTAATTCTTTCAAAAACAAAGTTCTGCGAAAAAGATTATTCTGCAAATTTAACTTATTTTTGCTTAACTAATTAACAAAAAAAAAAAATTATTGTCACTTTTGTATTAATTGATATATCAAAAACGATTCGAACCATTTGTAAAGCCAAATAGAGTACATTGTAAATTCGTTTTTTGTAATTTTAAAGTAGTGTTGCCCTAGTTGGTATCAGGTTTTCTACATATTTTCATATAAAAATCAAGAGACACGGTAGTGTCTCGCGCCAAGTCACGCGAAGCCAAAGATCGCGCGTAACGACAGCGAGGCATTCCGTGTATCTTCACGCGAGTCGATTAGTTGAGAGTACTTGAGATTATTAGATTGCAATAACCGCTGAATGGATCGAGTTTTTACTAGGCTTAATCGATAGCTTGAGTTTGATTTATATAAGAAAAGTATCTTTATTTTCGTTCTACATATAACATAAACGGAGATATTACGATGCAAAGTCCGAAACAGAAAATTTATGAGTAAGAAACGTGTTGGTCTCCTTGGTCGTCTCCGGAAAAAAGTACAGTTCTCGTTTCTACCGCATTGCAGTAGTGGCGCTCATAGCTGACAGTGCTTTAAGCATATATATAATATATACATATATTCATTATCTATCATCAACCTCGTTTAACACTTGGTGAACAACAAAGATAACGATATGCTGGCAGTACTGTCATTGAAAATCATAATATAATCGTTTATTTATGATTATAAATAATAATATAATAAGAATGATAAATAAGGTCTGTTTATAAACATAAATATTTATAAAACATATAAAAATTTTTGTTTGCAATGACGCCAAGTTATTACGATCCAAGTTATTATTTAATTAAATTAAATTAATTATTTAATTTAGTTAAAGCTAGTATGCGATCGTTTTACGCGTTATGGGATTCGATAATTTAAGATTAAGATTCTGATAGCTTATTTATAATAGATATTTTATATTTATATATTAAATATCTTTTGATGTATAACTATCTCTCTTTCTCTCTTCCTCCCTTCCGCCCACTCTTTCTTTCTATCTCTTTTTCTTGCTTTCGTTCTTTCCCGCTCTTTTAAATATACATATATTGATTCTGAATAAAACACGAAGAATAATATATAAATGAACGTGTATATGAATGAATCTATGTATATATGAATGTATGAATCGATAAATGTGATGTAATATGAATGTATATAAATGTAAATATATA